>NC_090786.1:17910000-18210000 GCF_040054535.1 Antennarius striatus | reverse complement strand
TTCTGCACCTACTTGTGTAGATTTCTGTGGTGGTAGGTAGGCCACCCCCTACAGTCCTCTGTGCAGCCTTCACCACCCTCTGCACAGCTTTCCTGTCTGCTGCAGAGCAGCTGCCGTACCACACAGTGATGCTGGTGGTGAGGATGCTCTCCTCACCACCAGATAGTGAATATATTGGTATAAGGTTGCTGAGTTTTGAACTGGCAGGCAGGAGGCCTAGAGGAAGACCAAAGAGGAGGTTTATGGATGTAGTGAACGAGGACATGAAAGTAGTTGGTGTGAGAGAAGAGGATGCAGAAGACAGGGTTAGATGGAGGCAACTGATTTGCTGTGGCGACCTCTGAAGGGAAAAGCCGAAAGGAAAAAAAAAGGAACTCAAAAGCATGAGCAGGCATTAGGAACAAGTGGGTACAACGGAAGTTGCATTAGACCTGTGTAATCACATCTCTCTCTGTAATTACCAGCCGCTTCATGGTGAGATTTCTTCAGCTCCTACATTGCTGGAACTCCAGCACAGCAGCACTGGTGAGCCCCTGATAGAAAGCATGGGAGACCCTGTAGAGGAACTACGAGAGGCTGTAGAGATGCTGAATGACACCGTTCGAGAAAGAGGACGCTCCCAGAGCCACAATCAGGCCATCCAGGAGCTGCTGAGGAAAGTAAGGAGATGGAATCACTTTATGAAGCAGTCCCTCTAGTAGATACACATGGGAACTCAAGCTGCAGTTCATTTCCAAAATGTTTGTTATTATCTCTGATGTTACTGAATGGTTTTTAAGTTCTTCCAATTTGAACAAACAGCTGCATAAACCAATAAACACACATCTGGTTCCCTTTTGTCTGTTTCCTGTGAGCTGCAATAGGCCCCAAAGGAGCCACCACTCCTCCTCACATGAGTGTGTTTGTGTTAATTCTACTTGTACATGCTAAAAAAAAAACATGTGTCAAAACTGCATTATTCACATTATCATTGGGAACTCTGTGACCCTATCAAAGAACATTAATTTGTAATATGGTTCTCATTGGAAAACAAGTAAGAAAAAGGGCAGTTACATACATAATGACACACTGCTGGTGTTCATGATGACTTTGGCCTCCACCAGCATGCCAGGCTGGCCTTACATGTGGAGGAGTGCTTGTGCTGCTGCAAGGAACTGGGCCTGGACATCCTGGAGAAGGAGACTGACATGGCCATCCAGTGTGAGCTCGACCACTGTGGCCTGGAGGCTCTGCAGGAGCGGCAGGAACACCTGGAGGTGAGGGCAGGATCCTGACACGTGCTGTGACTCTGGAGTAAACATTTCTGGTGATTCCCCGGAGCCTGTCCCACTGACTATGGATTATTGAGCTATGAAAAGTGCCTTGCTCTCTCACCATTTCCCACAAACCTTTTCATGCTGTACAAATTTTCTAAACATTTTAAATTGGGCCAAGTTAACTTGGTCTTTGCTGGATTTGACTGATTGCGTAAACCGCACCATGCAATCACATGCAGAGCGTGCATCAGTTTATTAGTCACGCAGGATATTTATTTATGCCTTGGTGAATCATTGTTCTTTCTTCAAGTGTGTGAGAGTAAATCTGGCGGCGTTTGTTTCTGCACCTTGTGGTGAATGTAAGCGTGGAGATGGTGAAATTCCATGTGAGAGATTTTTTTTTTTTTTTTGGACGGCGTTATGTTTATCACATTCACACAGCTGTCTGGACTTGATACCACTGCAGAACAGAAATGACCGAATCTCTCAAACTGGAATAACTGTGCCGTCAGCAGACAAGCATCCACAACTCACTATTCTAGAAGCTTACAATACAGCTGAGAAACATTATGAAGTAATACTCCCACAGAACCCCTCAAAGCTATTAATGACTGCCTCGTCAAAAGGGGAAAAAAGTGGCCAAGATTGCTAGCTTCCTATATGTGGCAGCTCATATGTGGACCATATGTGTTTCTCATAGAATAATATGCATAACTTTTTGTGGATGAGGTCATACTCATACAGAGATACAATTGGCACAGGCTGTATGAATGATACCAAAGATGATGGCAGGTGACAGATTTTTATGTGATTCTCCACAGACTGACTATGATGTCATCAGGGAGAAAGTCAAGGAGATGGAGAAGCAGACCTCTCAGCTGGAGGAGCTGTGCCCAGAGAGAGTGCACATTCTCTCGGCAAAGATCCAGACAATGCTGCAGGGCTGGATCGAGCTCAGAAAGAGTGTGACGGAGAACAAATCACGACTGCAGGAGTTTGTGCAGCTCCAAGACTTCTTCAGGAGCTACCTTGCCATGATGTAAGTAAGGTGTGGGAATGTGGTGACCCCAGACATTATTTTGTAATCATCCCCATTGAAAACATCTGACCATTACAATATCTTTTTGAGGAAAGAACAGGATGTTCTCATTGTCAAGCTGAAGTCCCTGGTGACATGTATAATTTAAGATGTGCTGAGGAGGTCAGTACAAGTTTCCTGGGCTGAGTTTAAGGAGGTTGTGAATTTCAGTCCTGTCAGGGGGAGTCTGGTCACTGTCGTGTTTTTCAGATATATGGCTTTTGTCACAGATCATTTCCATGTCTCCTCCACCACCTATCATTTCACCCCTCCCACAGTTCATGGACAGAGGACACCAGGTCGTGCATTTTCTCTGATACTGCCTTGCATCCTGGGAAAGATGGCCAGAAACCACTTGCTGCAGAGCTAGATGTGCAGATTGAACAGAAGTTTGAGGAGTTTGATGAGTTGGTGGCCAGAGGAAGAAACATTTTAGACAAAGAGCACCACCTCACACAGATGGTAAGCAGGGTTAAACATTAATGACTCACTGTGACTGCTGGTCTTATTTTCTGGTTTTGTTTTACAATCCCAGGGTAATGTCTTGCAGGTAAAAGAGCGCATGGAGGAGCTGAGGAGCATGCTTGGGTGGATCTTGGTACACTGGAGGGCTCAGAAGCAACAGTGGCTCCACAAGAAGAGCAGACGGGAGCCTTCACAAGATAATATTTATTCTGAGGCTATAATGAACTCTGGATTAACAAAGGTACATTAATAGAAAGTACAGCTTTGCAGTGAAAATAATACCCTTTGAAATTGCCTTTTCAAACAATGTCATATCATCAGGGATGAATATAAAATAAAATAAATCATAGCCATAAAGAAAATCACTGTAATAAATCAATTAAAACATCTAAGACAATCTATGGAAGAAAGCTTGACAAGTTCTGGATGAAAGTTAGGAAAACAAAGCCAAACCCAACATGTTTTTCATTATAATGGACATTTAAAGCAAACATCAGTGGTGCAGATTGCAAACTTATCAATGAGTATTTGTTCATTGCTTCATACATAGAGTTCATCTACTGAGTCCCATCATCTGCCAGTCATCACCTCAGATGAAAGAAAGCTAAAGGAAGCAGGAGATGGCCAGCCTTTATCCCTGTCCCTGAGACAAGCTGAGCAGCAGAAGGAGAAGCATTTAGAGGATGGGTATGAGGTAATGAAAAGCATCGGACCAGCAGGCAGTGACGTTCCCTCTGCAGAGTCTCCCAAACCATCTATTGTGGTCCTAAAGGAGCCCAGCACCCCGTCTTTAGGGAGCACAATCAACCTGATCCTTAGCTTTGGTAATACAGGTGACAGTCAGGGTCAGGTGCCTGACCCGGCTGCCAGGACCAATGGGGTGGTGGATGAAACCTCTGAGCCTGTCCACAGGGTGAGAAACATTCTCATCACCTCACATAAAATATCACCAGACACCATCACATAATAATATCTGTTGCTCATCTTGGATGCCAGCGCAGTATTATCGACAGTCTGTGATGACACTGCATGGGATCTCCCACCTTGACTCTCTGCTGCTGTTCATTCTTCCCTTTCCTTTGGCCTTCATACCCTTCCTTCTTCCCATTTTCTCCCTCAGCTCACTGTGCCTCAATCTCCTGCCTGTAAAAGCTTTTGGAGGCGCTGCCAGGGGCTTTTGGAAAATACTTTGGGTAGTTTAAAACGAAAGAGAAAGATTTATCGGCAGAGAGGAAACGAGGTAAATTAGGCAGTGTGAAATGGTATTGCATGCTGCATCTCAAATTGTTGGGGCTGCATGCTGTGTGTAGATGTGTTCTCGACTAACCCTTGTTACAAGGGATCTGCAGCTTTCCTGCAATATTCCTACATGTCTACATGTGACTTTCACTGTTGATGGATCAACAAATAATTATGAGAAAAACACAAACACCAAACTTTTTACTTCAAAAATTCACTCTGTATGTCTTAAAGGTGTAATGTATGGGATTTAGGGGTAGAGATTGAATATGATACTTACAATTATGTTTTCATTTGAGCATAATAATATGAAAATACAAATTACAGTGTTTTGTGAATTTGTGAGCCTTTCCCATCTATACTTTGATATTTCTAGTCAGGATGAAGTGAGGTGGGCATTGAAGAGGATGAAGAGTGGAAAGAGTGTTGTTTGGTCTAGAGACAGTGTCACTGAAGAAAAGACAGGAGACAGAGCTGGAGGTAGCAGAGATGAAGATGCTGAGGTTCTCTCTGGGAGTGACCAGGAAGGATAGGATCAGGAATGAGTACATCAGAGGGACAGCACATGTTAGAGGTATTGGAGATAAAGTCAGAGAGGCCAGACTGAGATGGTTTGGACATGTCCAGAGGAGAGATAGTGAATACATTGGTAGAAGGATGCTGAGTTTTGAACTGCCATGCAGGAGGCCTAGAGGAAGACCAAAGAGGAGGTTTATGGATGTAATGAGGGAAGACATGAAGGTAGTTGGTGTGAGAGAAGAGGATTCAAAGGACAGGGCTAGATGGAGGAAATTGATTCGCTGTGGCGACCCCTGAAGGGAAAAGTCGAAAAGGAAAAGAAGAAGAAGAAGAAGACAGTAACACAGAGAGGACAAACCAAACCTTGGCTCTGAAAAGCCTTTTTTAGCAGCCACTGCAGATGATGGTGACTCTGCAAGCACAATATTATTTCAGTCAAATACAGACGTAAATATAAAGTAAATTTTGGCCAAGTGCATTCAATAATAATACTCAATTTATAATCCATTAGTAAAGATATAAGTTTGACAAAACTGAACTGCAATCAGCGAACACAAATGTGAATTCATGTTCTATCATCAGCTTGTTTTTAGCTGTGCATGAACCTGTCAGTAGAGCTGTAACCTGTCCTACATTCCAGCCTTACAACAAATGAGCTCTCAGTCAGCTCGAGACACTGAAAACATCACGTGTGTCTTCAAGTGAATGGGAATTTATCTTTGTAAAGATCTGTCAGTCAACAAGTTGCTCTCGTATATTGTCTAGTATAAACTCCAATAAATCGTTGGATTCCCAACAGAAAACAGATGATTCAATGTGTTTACAATCCACCAACTTTCCTCCAACATTAAACTTTTCTTTGGACCTGAACTTTTTCAGTGAGCCAGGGATTAAAGCTGGAATGCACCGATGATAGAGGTAGGATGAGGGTGATGACAAAGAGGAGCACACACAAATCTTTCCCTGCTGTGACTGTTGATAGAAGCTCTCTCCTCTCCTTCTGCCATTTCCCCACAAGCCTGACGTAAACGTGCTCTTGTTTGCCACTCCATAGATGTGCTGCAATTGTGTAAAATTAGTGACCTCACCCTCACTTCCTGTGATACTTCTGCTCTGAAATGGCTCCCAGCAGGAGTGCGTCCCACACACAACCACACACCAATACAGGCAGTCATTATACAGGGAACTGGTGCTGAACTCTTAGAAAGGGGCCTCAGACTGCACACAATGATTTATAGTCTGAGGCTTCCACAGAAACAAGAGATTAGTCACAGAGTTGAAAGGTCAAGCCATTACAGCTGCATATGACGGCATGTTCAGCCACATGTGAGTTTGATTAAGTCTAGCGAATGGGCAGCTGGAGTGGTGTCCATGTTCTTTTGTCCTTACATCAATTTTTTTTCTTATGTGTTTTTTTATACTTCGCATTCCTGTGTGAGGCTTGTCCATTCCTGAATCCACTGTATTCTGGGATTTGTGGGATGCAAAGGAAAAGAGGCTGTTTGTTTGTGAGGAGCGGCTGATGATCTGAGCTCTACTCTCATCGTGTCATCATGCAACAACTGCCATTCTCAGGACACCTGCAGCACGCATGAGTCTTTCTGGGCTTAACAGTTTGTGATGAAGATGAATTGTAGAAGAGTCCACACATGTCTAACATCTTTGTCTTTTCTTTTAGGTGAGTACATACTTGCATGTTAAGGATAACAACTTGGCTGTGGTCCCTGTGTATGAGAATATCACCCTGCCATGCCAAAAAAGCCGCTCCACTGCCTCAGCCTCCCCTACATTTTTGCCGCCCCCCTCCACCTTGACAACTTCCATGGTACCTGTGCCCCAGATGGCCAACGTAACCTTCCACCCTTCGGTGGGAAGTGGCAGCAGCTTCATCTTCAGCAGCCTTAAGAGAATGGGCAAGAAGAGGAAAAGGAAAAGAGATGCTCGCAGACACACCATCCAGAAAATCATGGGGGTAGAAGAGCAGACAAAAGGGAGTTCTCGCTATGCCTGTGAGACAATCACATATGACACAAATACATGGCCACTGAAGGAAGGACGAAGGAGGAATACCTCACCAAAAAGTGGGGATAGAGCAGAAACCATAGCCTACATGAAGAATTCCTTGCTGAAGGACATTGAAACAGAATGTTCAGAAGAATACAGCATTACTCCATATGCTGTATCAGAGGGTCCCGCAACAAATTCCATCAGAAGCCACTGTAGATTCCTCTCTCTGGGCTCTGTGCTGAGCTTCGACCTGCCAAAGGACATGACCCTCATCCCCAGTATTCAGGACATCATTACTATTGCCCCTCCAGAGTGCAAGAAAGGAGCAGTGACTGATCCGGACCCCCTCTCCCACAGACACACAGTCCTGAGTTCCTTCAAACACTCTCGACCCAATCCTGTCATTACTAGTGTTTCAGCAGACATCAGCATTCCTGAAACACAAACCAAGACAGTCACGGTGAAGGATCTGCCTGATTTGGACAAGAGATTCCTACCTCTACCTCCTTTTTCCCAGGAGGAAGATGAGGATCAGAAAGTGCCATGTAATGAACTTCCTAAAACCCAGTTCTGTCTGCATGAGGATGCAGAGCAGGAGTGGGACAAGATGTCATCAGAGGTTAAAACCAGCGCAGCTGAAGGAAATTGGACGTTCCACTCTTCTCAGCACCCTATTTATGTGAACCAAGCCCAAAATAGAGCAGAACAGAAACACAAGTGCCCAAGTGTCCATACGCTCATTCGAGACCTAAATGAACACCAGTACCATAAAAACACAAGACCACAGGGGGGGCATGAAGACAGTCCTGGACTACAGTGTCACAATCAGGCCTCTCATGTAGTGGTGAATCTGAAGTCAGCAGTGAGTGTGAGTCTTCGTCAGGACTCCAGTAGTATCAAGCTTTGCACTGATGTTCCGTGTTCAGATAACCCACAGCCGATGGGGGTGGTGGGGAGGCTCATGTCGCTTAAGGTGGAAGGTCTAGACTGCACTAATGTGAGAGAGGGGTTGGTGACATCATCAAGCCAATCAGTAAAGGCAACAGAGCTGGAGACAAAGCCAGTTCACCTCGACCACCAGCAGTTTGAAGAGGAAGAAGAAGAACTGGAGGACATCTGGAACCGGACTACTAACTACAGGCAGAGCATCTGTTCAGACATCATGTATCAACCCAGCCAGGAAGAGTCTGAACTCTCAGACCCTCCCAGAAGGCCCTGTTCCAAGTCCCCATCAACAAAGACCCCGGCTGTGCTCTACAGGAACCTGGCCACGGCCTCAGCTCCCAACCTCCTTGTGGCTGAGTTTATACTGCCCTCCCACATTCAGAGTTTGCTGGGTTATGATAAGGAGCAGAGTCCCAAAGGTCACCATCTTCCTCTAGAAGTAGAAAACAGGAGGTCATGGGCAGCCTTTTCCAACAGGGAACTACCCAACAAGACCTCAGTGTCGGTAAACAAGACGGCGTCTGATCTGGTGAAGCTACCAGATGTAGGGGACAATCACAGATATATTTACCAGTACAGAGAGGATGATGATGATGATGATGAGGAGGAGGCAAAGGTGGGGGAGGAGATGGATGAGCACACAGGTTGTCCAAAGGTGAGGTCAGCGTTTGATACTCTGTGATGTTTAAACCCAGAGCTAAGCATGGGAAACTGTGTTTTGATGCAATTTTGGTAAAAAGTCAGATATCTCATTTATTACTGTCCTAATTGTTGTCTTTATTTATGTAATGAATAAAACCTACAAAGAAGTGCTTTTATCCTAAGCCTCTATTTTCCTCATTTTCACCATGGTGTTACTGTTGTGTTTATAACAGTATCTACTTCTTACATCAGTAATGACTAACATCTCTTCTCTCTGATCAGGACCAATCAGAGGGCATCTGCCAGCTAAGACACACCCCTCAAAGTCTAGACAGCATGGAGCTGCAGGAAGGGCAAGTGGCCCCAGGAGGGCGCTGTATCACCCTGGTGAGAGGGAATCAAACCAGTTCATTTCCTGCAAGAAAAATGTCTCCCAATACCATTTTGTCTCAATGTTGGTGTTCGTTTAAGCCCTCTCAGAGTGGAAAGCCTGAGCTGCAGATGATGGAGGGAATGCTTGAGAGGAAGCACAAGCTGCAGCTGGGAGGGAAGAAAGTAAGAAAGGCTCCATTCTCAACACCAGCCTGGTCAGCAAACGCAAAACCCAGTCAGCAGCACATACTCTTATCTTATTTTCACAGGCAGCCTCCAGAAGCTGGAACTCCTACCACACTGTCCTATACAGACACACCATGTGCTTCTATATGGACAGAAAGGATACGCTGAGGGTAAGCAATCAGCAGAGCTACAATGCAGAACCCAGGATGGCAGATCTGATGAATGCCTCAACTGATAATAAAGTCAGTGTTGATCAATCATTGTTGTGGTGCAGAGCTCTGCTTGCGGCCTGCCACTGAATCTCATGGGAGCCGAGTGTTTGCCTGCACCAGAATACACCAAAAAACCCAACTGCTTTCGACTACGGTAGGACGTCAACAACCACTAGAGGAAACTGACTTGCTTAAAATTACAATTAATGGAGGGGTATGAAAAGATGATTTATAACAGTGACAAAAAAAAAGACAGAGGAAATGTTTGTAGGTTGTAATGAGACCATAGTGAGGGTAGGTCCTCTTATAAGACTCCAGGTATCAAACTCGGGGAAATGAATCATAATCGTAATTATGAAGACTATTCATGAAATACACAGTCATCAACTGTTGGGACACATGTTAGATGAAAACATGTCAAAAGAGAAAAAAAGTTCAATGTACTTTTCAGATTCAAAAAATATCTGAAGCATAATAAGAAGTTGACGTGTTTGAGCATTCTGGCTGGTGGTTTTATCTCTTGTCTACTCTTGCCCTAAGGCTCCGTGATGGATCAGAATATCTATTTAGTGCCTCGTCATGTTTCATGATGAAGAAATGGATGATCAAAATTCAAGGCAACACAGGTAGAAATTTTGTTTTGAAACCTGATGTGTAGCATTCCTGAGCTGGTATGAAACTGAATAAAGATTATTTTTTTAATTTGCTAAAGGCCAGAGTGATTGTACATCTTCACTATCAGGAGCTCCAGCTCATCAAGACTTTCTCATTTCCTTGTAAGATATGACTTTATATACACGAGCTTGTCATTTCCCAACCCTTGTGATCCCTTCTGTACCTTAACGGTGTTTCCCTCCCACATTTAGGATGCCCTCCTCCTGCTCTGATTGTCATGGTCTTGCCAAATGTTGCTGTTCTTTCCAAAAAGATGTTACCTCAACATTCCCTAGGCACAAACCACTGGGCACCACCCAAAGCAAAGAGATTTCTGTCTTCACCAAAGGGTTCAGCCACACACCACAGAGCCATCTAAGTATAGATGAGCCTGTCTCATCCTCTGATGGAGGTTTCTGTGGTAAGAGACCCAAAACGAAGAAAAAAGCTTAAGTACCTGTGAAGAATCTAAATATCTCCAGTGAGCCACCAACAGCAAGATAATGCATTCTTCTGCGACTGTCATAGGTTTTATTAGATTTTTTCCCCCCTAATAATTGTATTTGTTTGATCCTCGCCCTTTGAGCAATTCCTCGTTCCTTTTAGTTTCATATTTATCTGTGATTTCTGAGGGCGAAGGGAACGTCTGTGCATAATACACCACTAGGGGGAGCTATTGTCTTGTGTCTAGACATTAACCATAGTCACATGTTACAGGAGTAGATGTTGCTCTTCTGTTGCTCACTATTCCTTTTTGTCCTTCTCTAGATGATGATGGTGAAGGACGTTTAAATCAGACAATGACTAACAGACTTTCTGGGGCATACAGAGACAACGCGTCCCCCTCCCCACACCCCCATGTGTCAAGTAGTCAGGAGGAGCTCAGCAACAAGCATCGCTCCCACTCCTTCACATCAGGTAACTTTTTAAGTTATTAACCTAAATAATCTGTAATGTCTGCCATGATTTGTAAGCAGATAAGTTTTTGTCCACAAATGTTCTCTATATTATTTTCTCTCAGCAACTTTCCAGAAGATCAAACCTATGCTGCACACCCCTGGGAGGAGGGGCCTGGAAACCAGCTCCAACTACAGCGTGACTCTAGTAGTTGGAGACCCATCATCAGAAGGTCCACCTCGGAGCGGGACGTACAACCCGCCGCTGCTGGCTTCGTCCAGATGGCAGCAGAGCCCCCATCAGGACGAGGGTTTGAGAAGCTACGCCAGCCTGCCACGGCGACGGAACAAGTCCGTTTTCAAAAAGTTCTTTGGGAAGAAGGACATTTGATCAAGGGTTTTATAAACAGCTTCTAGTGTGCAGTGCACATGTTTGTTACAAAGCTACTACTGAGTGTATTTATAATTGGACAAGCTCCCACCTCTTTATTTTGTGATGTGTTTGACAGAAATGAGATGTTGAGTCCTTATACAAGAGTTTCTTTTGAGTGTATTCCTTTTTCCATTTATTATTGAGCGATTGGAAGTGTAGATATGTGTGTGCGTGTGTGTGTGTTTGCAGACTGTGTCATTGTAGATTTGATCAACATTACTTTGTTTTGTTTCTGTGTTGTTGGGTTGTTGTGGTGTATTCGCCATATACGGAAGCCTGTCTGTTAAATAGAGAATCAGTTTAAAGAATAATCCTGATGACAAGGTATTAGCAATAATCTGCTCGTGACATTTAAGGCACCATATCATTCACAAATATACACACTAAGTGGTGCAGCAAAACAACATGCTAAACTAACTTATACTACTTCTGGGGAAGTCAGCAGTTTGATACTGCTCCAGCTGTCTGGTAGTAACAATTACTGAATACCTATTGTAGCCAAGACTATCCAGAATAAAAGATCAGAAAGCAATGATTTGCTTCAGCAGTGATCCATGGATGAAGATATTTATTTTTAATACGGCTGAACTGAAAATGTCTGTTATTCAGGCTTTGCCATTGTTACTGGAGGCTTTGAACAGAAAAGGGATTAGGTGAATCGAGAGAGATTAAAGGCCACGACACGCGAGGAACATCTTCACATCATTAGCCTTATTTTTTTGCATATTAAACTCCTGCCTATTCAGAGGGAGATTCAAACAAACCCATTATCAGTATTACATTTATCAGAAAACCAGCATTCTCTGCAGACATCACAGCTGCATAATGAACCACACGAGGAGTTTAGCATCACAAAACAGTTGCCCATTTTCTCCAAGGTCTCCGAGGGTCGGATCAGCTACAGGGCTGCTGATTTATCAGTTTAACTTGGTGTAAGATTCAATATTCAACCCCTCTGTGACATTGTCTTCATACCCTCCAGCAATTTTGTTTTCACCATTTAGAAATGAAAGTCAAAGTCAATAGTCGTAATCAATCATGTATAACAATTGATTAGACATCGTATCCTGGTACCAACATTCCAGTGAATAATCTTTAAAAATTTTAGTTAATTTTGTGAAATCATTTTGTTGTTAAGTCAGTCAGGATGACATTGATGCTTTATAAACCTACAATCTGGAGGGTTGATGAGTAACTAAAGCTCCAAGGTGTAACAGCTGAACACAGTTTAAAGGTGGATCTCACTGCATAAAATCGTTGAAAACAAACCAGTATGATTTTATAAAACTAGGAAGCCAGAATAGACACAGAGAGAAACTGACAACCATTTATATGTTTATGGGACTATATTTAATTTTCTGAAACCCTTGCAGCCAAACAATGCTACAAACTATGACTGGTAACAGCATGATGAGCAAATCATGTCAGTAGAGTTGTTTGTGTGGTGGGGGTTTCGTTTTTCTTAAGGACAGGAGACAGTGTAAAATACAAGATATTTATTTGTCAATTCAAATCATGTTTAGGTTGAGTAGCAGTACAATAATATCATCAATAGGTTGAGTATGAGTCCAATAATATCATCAATGATATTGACAGACAGACAGGTTCAACAAACAGACAAGTTTAACAAATACTTATCTAAGCATGATGAGAGCTCTTGGGACGATGAAAAATTCCTCCTGTGTGTTGTTGCAGAGTACTCTGGGTAGATGAAAACTTCAAATACAAACTAAAATAATGAATCACATCTCTTTTTATACTCTAAAGGTGTGACTAGGGGGAAGTATTGACCTCGGCCCATCTGCTTTCAACCAGTTCTTTATGAGCTCTCAGTTGGTACGTCATGACCTCCAGACATTACCAAAAATATCAAGTCGACAGTTTCACAAAACTATTTGATGACATAATATAATTAGTCATGCGAACCCTGTGAGGATCTGCTGCAGACATTCTCTGGATGACCCTGTGCAGAAACATACATTCTAATTTCAGGTACAGTGTATGAAATGATCTGGCTAGCTGCTTCTGTCAGTGTCTAACTTCTTCAAGGATACCCACAGTCATGCAAGCATTTCCAAATATGGTCTAACAGGAATTATTTTCATGCAGCGTCTTCATGACCTTGAGACATCCTGGGGCCACCTTCACAAGAGCTGAATAATATGACAGACACAACAATCCAGATTTTTGGTTCACTTAGATGATATTATTTTATTACATTATTATATTATTTTATTAAAAACTTTCCACCACATTTGTTTCTTTGTTTGTCAATAGGATCATCCTTATACATGAAGTGTATGAAATATATTTCCTCAAAATTTAACAGAAGAATGGAGAATGGCCCAGGAAAGATTCTGTTACATATTACTGTAGAACGATATAATAGGACAGACGCTGAACCCTTTTGTCTTGATTAGACAAAAATTACAGAGAAGATTTCCTCAAGACTTTTTGAAGGATGGATGAAGCCATGCATTTGGGGTTGTTCAGCCATGGTGGAGTTATCCACTCCACTGACTAAATCATTGCTGTTAAAAGCATTTAAATTCTTTAATTTAACATTTAATGTGGAGCTGAATTCTGAACTTTGAATACAACCTTTTATTAAGTCAATGAAGCATCAGCAGGACTGAAAGAGAATTACAGATGAACTAGTATTTATAAAGTTTAAAACCAGTTGAATTATTTGACTTGATTAAAGGCATAATTGATGTAAATCTCAGGAGATGAAGCACCAAAGACAGGTAAAGATGTACTCTAGCTGTTGACGTGTCAACAGTGAGCAGCAAGTGAAATGTCAGGATAGTGGATGGAATAATATACAGTATATGTATGATACAGCAGACCTTCAGCTCACACTCACAAACGTGGCATTATAGTGTGAAATATCATCTCACATATAAAATAAAAAAACAAAAACAGAAAACACAGAGGAAAAAAAGCTTTTCGGCACCACTGCACCACGTTTCAGCTCAAACAGCCCTGGCAGGTTCCAGTGCATGCTGAGTATGAACATACGTACACATGGAATGGAAACGGCTCACAAAGGTCTGTATTAGTGGTGGAAACTATAGTCAGAAGCATCCAGTGGAGGTATTGATCAAGACAGGTCAGGAATCTGTGAATCATTACTAGGGATGAGCGAGTACACCACTATCTGTATCTGTATCTGTTCAACCATCTAAATTATCTGTATCCGTACTCGGAAAGGGCAAGGCTTAAACCGGAACTGGGTGTGGTTTGACTGGAAATGGGTGGGGCTTATATCTGTACATTATTAAATACAGCGAAGGGTGATGTATTGTAACTGTTAATGTTTGTGTGTTCACACGTCTGTCTGTTAGTCCATCTTCATAACAGTTCCAGAGGAGGCAAGGGGATGAAAATTAAATCATAACCTTGACCTTAAAAAACTAGGTCAAGGTCAAATTTTCACTTTTATACCTTTTTAGGTATACATCTCTGAAACCTGATGAGACATAATCACAAAAAAAGCAACATTTTCAGGAAGCCATAGGAACAAAAATGTTATGATGACCTTCATCTTGGCGGCACGGTGGCGCAGTGGGTAGCGCTGCCGCCTCACAACACGGCGGACCCGGGTTTGAGTCCTGCTCTGTGCGGAGTTTGCATGCTCTCCCCGTGTCTGCGTGGGTTCTGTCCGGGTTCTCCGGCTTCCTCCCACCTCCAAACGCATGCGTTCAGGTTGATTGGCCATTCCAAATTACCCGTAGGAATGAGTGTGTGTATGCATGGTTGTATGTCCTTGTGTGTGGCTCCGCGGTGCACTAGCGTCATGCCCGGAGTGTCCCCCGCCTCACGCCCTATGCCGCCGAGATAGGCTCCGGCTCCCCGTGACCCGCTGCGGTGGATACAGCGGTGGTAATCTGAAAATGACTGACTGACTGACCTTCACCTTTGCAAAACTAGGTCAATGTCATACTCGATAGTACAATATAGAATTCATTGTTGCGACCATTATGAAAGTAGGTCAGGGTAAAGTTTTGAATTCAGGGGTGTTGCTGGATGTTGCAGTCTCTGACTGCCTTGTTTTAAGTCTGAAATTGATATAGATTGATCAGAAGTTGCTATATTTATTGTTTATTTTAAAACTATTTCCGGAACAGCCTCAAAATTGAGATTCAAATCAATGTTTTTGATCACAAAAGTAAGAGAACTATTTACAGAAGAAGTTTTTTATGAATGTAAAACATGGATATTCTTAAGTATTTGAATGTTTACAGAACAACCTCAGAATTGAGATTCAATGGTTTTGATCACAATCGTAAAGTATCTATTTACAGAACAAGTTTTTTATGAACTCAGAACATGAAGTGCATTAATGAATGCAAAGCATGCAATAGGAAACAAGAACCAATGCAGTCAGATATTGCAAAATCCCACGACACCCCTGAATTCAAAATTTGCAGGATGTAACAAGGCAGTCAGAGACTTCAACATCCCACGATTTACCCTGACCTACTTTCAGGGTAGGTCAGAGTACCTTTACCCAGACCAGTGTATTTTCAGGGTAAGGCAAACCAATGCACTAGCTATCACCATAGATCAAAGTGCATAGGTAGATCAAACCACTAGCTTTGATCTATGGTCTTACTCACACTGGCCTTCTCCCTCATCTTTCTATCTTATCTGGTTCCTGAGTGCGCAAAAGTTGCAATTTGACCTTGAACTACTTTTCTCAAGGTCAAGGTCATCTCATTTTCATCCCATTTTCATCCCCAAAGTAATGTGCTTTTTGTTTTATTTTTCTATCTCCAACAGTTGTGAAGATATTTGGTGGACATACTAATGGACGAACAAACAAACACAGACAACTACAATACATCACCACTTTGAAGCGGGATGTAACAAGGCAGTCAGAGACTGAAACATTTCGTGACACCCCTGAATTCAAAATTTGACCCTGACCTACTTTCATAGGTCAGGGGCATTAGTAAGACTATAAATATAAGTGCTAGCTTTGATCTACGGTATTACTTACACTTGCCTTGTTTGCTACTCGTCTGAAACGAGTAGCAAACAAGGCATTACAGATGAGGGGGGCTGAAGAGCTGATTTCCATGATTCAGCCTCACACTGTGTTGTAAAATATAAACAACAATTGTTCAGTTTGTATTCAAAACTCATAAGTCACGATTCCGCTTATTTTGGGTAAGAAAAATTCATCTGAAAAGACAAACAGGACATGATTGGTGAATTCACATACTGTAGGTTGCACATACGCGAACTACAGTCAGGGTTTTTCCACCTAATAAAGACTGATTTGTGTGTTTTTCCTCCATCTAAACTTTGGAATGAGAAGCCCATCCTTTGTGACCCAGAGAGATGCAGATACAGCCAATCGATTGATCACCATCTTTGTGTCCTCTCTGTGCTCTCTGACCTCCATATCCTCAGCTGACAGTTCCCACTGTTTCCCTTCAGAGCTGGAAGTTTCAAGCCTTCAGCAGGGATGTAAACGATGCATTTGTGCTACATGTTTGCCAACATGTTGTGGAGGCTTCCATAGTTTACATCCCTGCTGAAGCTTTTAAGCCGTCAGCAGGGACATTAACGATGCATTTGCTCTACAAGTTTGCCAACATGGTGTGGAGGCTTCCTCATGGACTGTGGGATTATATGATGTGGCAATAGATATGTGCACCGCTAAAAACAACACTCACACACTCCTCCATGCGTAGGTTGCTGCGTTTCCCCTTTCTCAACCACCGTTAACAGACAAGATGACATATCCCACCCGAGGGTGAGGTGAAGTCCGGGTTTTGTTGTGCAGCTACAGGAGAGGAATGACTCATAGGATTTACCACAGTTGTTGGAAGAGATCCCAGGATCACAAGAACCCATGGCAGCGGTGTAACAGGAGAGGGATGTCCTCAGGCTGCAAACCCTCCCCTACTGTTAATGACAAATGGTCATTTTGCCTCTGGAAGGACACATTACTCTTTAAACTGCACAGATCTCCACAAGAAAAATGCCTTTCATCATACAGTTCAGCTTTTAAACCAAAATAAGTTAAGATGTCTGTGGTTTTGGAAGATAATAAATGATGTGAGGCGTGTGTTGAAATGAGACTTTTCCTTTTTTTTTTCTTTTTCATTTTTGTGTTTGGAGCTTTGAACCAGTTTCAGGAGGTGGGCTTCTGGAGGGATGTGCTTGTGGCTTTGAAACCCAACACTGTCTGCCTCCAGCAACCCCAGGGAGCCATAAAAGTGATGTAATGGGTCGAGTGGTTTAGAAATCATTGGTGGTGGGCAAGCAGGATCAAATGGCTTCATTTCCGTAGCCTTCAGGCCCCATTTGACATTAACTGCCCACCTGTCAATATCAGCAGACCTTAGTTATGCCCATTAGCACAGCAATGGAAATTAAAGATCAATTATAGGTTTCTGGGATTATATCTCAATTTACAATGCCTTTGGGGCAGGCACACTATAGTGAGAGCATATAGTAGTACATTGACCTGATTTACGGGGCATTGCTGAGACTTAACAATGAGCAGACTACACCGACAAATCAAATGCGCTGAGAAGCCTGAGATCCAAATTTTTCAATAACTCACGCAGTCACCTTGGGAAATAAACAGCGAATTTGAAGTCCGACTTTGGGAGCACTGGAGCAGTGCTTTGTGTATTTCCCACTTTGTCTTTGAACGCTATGTCAGATTTTCATCTGCTGTGTTTGGCATTTTGGCCGAGAGCTTCTCTGACAATATGTCATAATACGTCTGCCCTCTGCAGCTGTCATTGTGCCTCCTGGGCTGGTATCACAAAGAGCAATAACTGGAGAGAGATGTCCTCATCTAAGCCCCAACTCCACCACTATCCACCCCCTCCCCACTCGCCACCATTCAGCACTCTTTTGTCCCAGATTGTTGGTAAGCGCCTTGCTTTTCTGCAAGGGTGGATAAAGGGTACGTGGTGCCACATGGACATCTGTCCTGCAGATATGGTGCGAATGCTTCTTAGCGGTATGGATATTAATTCATTTCATACTCGATAAAGCTATTCTGTATGGCTCTTCACACAGCACTCAACCTGCTGAGGGCGCATCCATACATTAAGCTCCCTACAGTGTAGTCAAATGGTCGCACAATGGTTACAAATGAATGCCGTTTATAATGTGAAGGAGCCGGAATAATGCTAATATCTCCATACAATGTTATAAAATACAGATATTAACATTTTCTTGCATGTGAAACATTTCTCTTCTGCAAAAACCCCCCCAAAAAATGACTATTTGAGGTGATGTGGAGCAATTACTACACAATATTGGTAATCAATTGTCATTGTTCAGACACATGCACCTTCCTATACCCCTATTGATTTCAAGTATCCCTACACCAACGGTATTTATCCATCATTGTTTGAAGTTTTTATTATAGTGTTTATCAATGACCTTATTTAACCCTTTATATGTTTCTGTAGCTTTTTACCTCTCAACCCCTAATTGATTTTAGTTTTATTGTCGCCTTTATCTGGATAACTAATATATATATATATATATATATATATATATATATATATATATATACACGCACATCTCCAGAATGTCACCATTGTGATGCTGCCTTTGAATTTGATTCAGTGGCTGTCTGCTAGCTGATCCAGAGGTTCTTCAGCTCTGGACACAAAACAGACGCTAACACAGCAGCGCGTCTGATGCTGATCACAGTCGGCAGCTCCGACTGCAGCCAGCCAGACAGGTTACATAAGTTATCAAGATTTTTAAAAAAAGTTTTCTATTCATTTTCACTTTGAAATAACCTGAAAATACTTAATTATTGAAACAGATAACTTTTCCACAGAACTGCCAATTCTGAAGCTCACAGTCAGTGAAAATCCACTCAGCGGGTTTTTGCATTGAACTATGGGACAAATTTGTATATGTTGAATGTTTTTTGAGTTGCTTTTGCTCTCCATCTCACAGATTCCTTATACCCGTATATTTAATCATGCAACCTCTTTTGAAATAATTTGCACCCATTTGTTGACGGCTCCACGTTACTCTTGTATCAGGGTTGACAACACGTCTCTTCCTGCAGCTGTAAACCTCTCCTGAGTCTCTTTGGAGATGCAAAATGGGAATAAATCCATCATATATGGACTCAGATGCCTAAAATTATGATATCTTACTATGTATCCTTTTATATAATGTGACTGTACACACACACACACGTGCACAGACACACACACAAACAACAAATACATACAGAGAGCAAGGGAGACAAATTCCATTATCTCCGAAGATGAAGCATTAAGTCCCTGAAAACAAAGTAAATCACATTCATTTTGCTCTGGTGAATATGAAAATGAAATTGCAACAAAGAAATCAGTCTGAAAACACATGCAACCCCCCTGCAGATGAACAATTTCCAATCTCATAAGATATGAATGGCAGTGAAAAACAGTCATGCTGTAAGAGACAAAAAACATTTATTTTTCAATTATTGTCTTCATTCAGGAAGATGAATAAACCATGAGGGGATTGGACATAGATGCACCGTTAAATATTGATTGGTTTTCAATGGCACATCCTCAGGTTGTTGAGATGAACACAATAGAGGCTCACATAGCAAAAAACTAAATGAATAAACAGGTTCAACGCTCTGTTTGATCCTTCTTAACACTTGTGAGCACACCGATGCTTTACGGTAATAAAAGAGAGACGCCTGTTGGAGTACCTACAGAACAAAACATCAAACACGGCTGTTTGAAGGAGTCTAGGTTTGCAAGACATTTACACTAACTCAACTATTCCACCACTGTGTTCCATCTCACAAATCAATTATTCAGCATGCAATCCATTTTAAAGCTGGAAAAAAAATGTACATAAATACATGCATGTGACACAGTAACTCCTCCAGCAACAAAGACCTGTGTGGCCTTCAGATTCAGTCTCAACTCTGCCACAGAATCTACCTGGATCCACTTATCAGTCTTGTGCTGTTTGTGTATATGACACAAATAAAATATTTGTGAATGCAAAACAGAAGGATTGTGATCCTCTTTGTGGCTCTCAATCTTCAGATCAGTTTGTTGGTTTCTGGCAGGTTTTCAGCGCTGATAAAATTTCCTGTAGGATTGTATTCCTGTTTTCCTTTGACACCTGAGTGGGGAATGAAATGAAAAAAAAAATCCACTAGAACAATAATGTAAACAAGCTATAATTGGACATGCAATCCATTTTATCCTCCAGATGAGCATAAACAAGCTACACCTCAGACAATAAAAGCCTCCACTTCAGGGTTATTGCTCACACGTAAGCGCCTCATCTCTGACCTACTGTCTCAAACGTAAAATGACAAATCTTATTTCTATTACCCAAAAATATTTATGCTGCTTCGGATCCGTGTTTGATACCCGGATGCAGAAACTACTTTGCATGACAATACCCATGAGTTCTCTGCGATAAATAATTTTGACATTTGAGACCACCCTTTGTTGTTGAATCAGTCACGCATGATTTAGAGTTAATCCTGCTATAGCAGAGGGATAATGCAGGGCACTGCGGTAGCGAGCCAGCCGACTCACAGATGAAATTAAGCAACGGGTAAATACTGTTCTACAGCTAACGTGGGAATTAAATGCTCCTAAATTGACCTAAATATAAATTTTTTCCCACAGGGTGTGAGCACTCACAGTGAAGACTTTGACGTCGCTCCTGCTCCGCACCTCTTCCACCAGACCCAGTGGTTTTCCCTTAGGGACAGGGATGGTTCCCAGGATGGTGCAGATGGAGCTGTCCAAATTCTTTTTCACTGATCTGATGAACGACTGGCTAAAGAGCTCCATTTTACCAATCTCGTCTATGACAAACACCTTCCTGCTGTCCTCTGACCCTGCCTGGAGGAGATGGATGGTTAGCATGAAGCTAGCGCCGTCAACTCGTGCACAAATAAATGCTTGTTATTATTTATGACTATGGAAAACAGAAGGAAGCCAGTTTGTTTCACAGATATAACTCCCTGCTGAATAAATCCTATGACAGGGTTTACATGATAAATGCAGCGGCTCACTAGCAGTGATTACAGAGACGCTTTCAGTGAGATGAAAAGTGGACGTGCCACCAAAGCATACACAACTTCCTTCACAGCATTTTTGTAGGCGTTACTCCAGGCTCACTTTACGTGCTGGATTAATCATGGTCAGTGACAGCCAGACGGCACCATGAACACTAAAAATGTCACTATGGAATTTATGTGTTTGAAAGCTTCCAATTATTCCATCAGTTTTGGGAAATCAAAGCTTTGATGATTTGTTAAGTGATGAGAAGGGAAATGTTTTGCTTTCTGTGATCTATTGATGACTTTTAAAAGCACGCGCTGCTGTCTTACATGTCTGAAGAGGGGGAGCACCAGATTTTCAAATGAAGGTAAGTCGACCACATACTGCCCAACTGTGTATTCCTGTCTTCCAAGAGATGAAGCAGCAACACCTCTGGAAGTCAGAATAAGACCAGTGTTTTGTTACTAAAATTGTCACAGTAAGAGAGGATGCCATTTGGTTTGGATGGGTGACCTGATTCTGGACAGGTGGCCCCTCTCCCCCGTCAATGTGACGACATCAAAGCCGATTCTTCGGCCTCCTTCCCTGACCTCCTCTGTGTAAAACCCTTCCACTCCCACCCCAGATGACACCAAAGCTTCACAGGTCTTCTGAATCAGGGTGGTTTTCCCAACTCCTGGAATTGAAATAAGATTGTAAAGCAAAAACAAACATTTACAATGTTCTACATCACTTTAATGACAAGCAGCTCCAGCCTTTTGAGGTAACCTTGTAGCTGCAAATTCGAAGCATTTGCAGCCAACAGCTTTTGGAGGCATTTCTGAGGAATCACTTATTCTTCAAGAACAAAAGCCTCCCATTCTGGAAAAATCCTGGGTTTTATATGAGATTTATGTCAGGTAACTGTGAGCACCACATTACCTAGCTTTGGTTAGGATCACTGTCCTTGTGAAACATTCAATGACATCCAAACTTCAGCTGCTGTCCAGTGTCAGAAGAAGCAACACAGCACTAAAGCAGCACTGAACCCCTGCCATGTTGGACTGTAGGTAGCGTACTGTTTTCAGCATCATTTTCAACCTTCCTCCTCCTGACCTACCACTGATGCACAGGTCCTAATTTTACTTTTGTTTTATCAATCCGTAGAACACTATCACAAACTTCCTTGTCTCATTTACATCATTTTAGCTACTGGTGCTGACTTTTCTTGTACTTTTTATCGTCAATGGAAAGGATTGTGTTATTAAGACATGTAGTAATAGTATAGTTGCAGAGGAAGAACAAAGTCTATGAAGGCTGCCAGTGTTTTAACAGTGTGATTTTCCAGGATATCTCTTATGAGGATGATATTCAGGGGGTTGAATCATGTTGAAACTGAAGCATTTTGTGCTCAGAAACATTTGTTTAGCAAGTGGAACTGTTGTGGAACTTGTTTAATTTGGTTGCTGCCTGCAGCTGTTTAATAGTAGATTGGCCGACACACTTAACCCTAGGCTGTCTGACGGCACTTTGACATTTCTCCCATATACGTCAAACTAATAATAGTAATAATAATACCAAGCTAAGTTTTATTTTCCACATCCTTCGGCAGTTACAACTGGATGAGAGGTGAAACTTCTCCAAACCACAAATAGAAGTCGGAGCTGGTTCGGTTTCAACCATGAAGGATTACATTCAAAAACAATCATTGACTGATAAAGATTAAATACATGTCAAATACTATTTAAAACGATCCTATCTTGAATCCTTGAAACACCACATTTACCTGGTGTCCATTAAAAGTTACTTTCAACAACCAAAAACAGCTAAAACATGCTAGATGTCTGTGCAGGTTCTCAGTCATCCAGGTAATGATTATCCAAAAGCTGTTAGAGTCGAACAGCTTTTGGCTAAAACATGCTAACTTTCACGAGAACAGACGTTATCGATCACTGACTGGGACTGAAACGTAAAACAGCTGATTGATCAGTGTGGGTTTGAAGCCACTTCGACTCCAACGACTTCGGACACGCTGGGTCCAGTGTATTACCTGGAGGTCCCGTCAGAAAGACGTGTTTGAACATTTCCTCTCTGAACTCAGTACGCTGCTCCGCGGCTTGTCCGTCAACACCCAGTTGACGCATGCGCAAAAGGTTTATTTACGTCTGAACCTCTCAACTACTGCACATCGTTAATGCAGCTAATTATTTTTTTAAATGCTTCTTGTTATTCACTAAGAAAAAGACAAAAATAACACAAAACGCATAAGAGCTCATTCTGATCTTAAAATATTTTACAGACTCAGTAGTGCCATTAAACTGCTCAACATAAACCTACAACAGAATTACCATATTTGAGCCACTATACATAACATTTCCACCACTGTTATTTGTTGCTGAGTTTTCTCTGAAAGCCACACCTAAAACAACAGTCACACAACACACCAAATCAGTTTAACATGAGTAAAACATTCTGTTTTACTGCTCAAATACATTACCTGGGTGCAAATATAAAGTCTAAAGTATCTATCTATCTATCTATCTATCTATCTATCTATCTAATAATTTATGTAAATGTCCAGTTGGCACAAATTCACTGACATATCACAAATGAACACATTCCAACAAAACAATTGTCTTTATTCAAAACACTGTCTGACATCATCACTGTTAGGAGAACTTCAGACTATAAACATATTTGCCTGTTTTGTAGAGGACATTACGACTTCTGATGTGCTTTACTTCACACATATCATCTTAAAGACAAATGGATGGATTGAACTCTACCTACAGTATTTTCTTTATATAGTGTAACCAGGTGTTTTTGGGGCTACCATTTTAGAGATATGCTGATATTCCTTTTTGAAATCGAGCAGTCCATGCTCATTGTCCAGTTCTTCTATCTCTTGTGGTTCAAATGAGCACATCAGTTTTTCTGAATATCTTTGTCCTGAGCCGCTGCTCTTAGTCGACTCACTGTTTTGACCTTGTGATGACGGTAAACTGTCAGCAACAAAGATCCTTCCCATTCCTCTTGTGTCTGATTGTTTCCTGGAGTGTGTGGCTTGTGAGAAAGCTGATCTATTGCTGTCAACGTCATTGGAGGATGAACTCAGGGTAGAGGCATCAGTCGGAGTTTGGATGATGTACGTACTCCCCAGGGCAGGCCACAAGGAGGATTCGAATGGTTGGGGGAGGACTGGTCTATTCTCCAAAATGTCAGAGTCAGAATTGAAGTCTGGGTGCAGAGGAGACTTAGGGGTCTGTGATATGGAGAGCTTGGGGCTACTGGCAGGGTCTGGAGAGACGCCATCGCTGGAGTCCAAACTGTCAAAGTCATCCGTGTAGTCTTCCTTCTCGTCTACTTCACCGGAATCTGATGAGGAAGATTTTGGGTTGTTGCATATGCTGATTCCTGAAGACAGAATTTTTTCTCTCAACCCGTCAGACTGAGGTTCTGACTGATTTGATGCTCTGCGATGTTCACTCTGGTCTTCATGTTTGTCTACACCGTCAACATCTATACTTGAAACATGAGTAACTTTACAGTCTCTCTCAGACAAGGAACAACAATCAGACGTTTTCAAAGGGTTTCTAGTTTCTTTACCATGAACTTTCTCATTCAGGTTTTCTCGTTGTAGAGTAACCGTTTCCTGCAGTGTCAAGTCCACTGTGACACTTTGTGTCATTTTCTCAATATTTTCAATGCTGTGATTTAATCCTAATTTTCTTTTGTTGGACATTTTTTTATTTGTCATTTCCTTTCCTTTGACCATATTTGTCTGTGTCTTATCTTGTATTAATTTAATGCATTCACGCTGTTTGGCTCCACGAGATGAAAGTAGTTTTAGTCTTAGATTGAATGTTTTAGTTGTGCCATACACAAGCTTCTTCCTGTGGGATGTGCTCTTCATCAAAGCCTCATCTTGTTTGTCTGTGTTCTTTACAGATGAAGGTCTGAATACTGGTGTTGAACACTTTCTGTGGGGGTGCATATGCTTTAAATGTGGGTGAGACACATGGCTTTTTTGTGTCTTTTCTGCTGTGTTCCTGAGCCCAAGCAAGGGCTCTGGGGATGCAGGCCTGTAAATCCAAGACAGATTAGGATGAACAGATAAAGGCTGCTGCGGATTCTGCCCACTTAAATGGGACAACTCTGCAAGAAGAGCATTCAGCAGTGGCAACCGTTGTAAAGCTACACCAAAGACATTTGGAGTCACTCCACTTGTTTGTTGTTTTTTTGTTACATCCTGTTTAACACTCTGGCTCATAAAGGAAGAATTTACACATCCAATGTTCATTTCAGACGTCTCTTCCTCAGAGTCATCTAACATAAATGGCTCAGAGTCTGGATTTAGTGACTTCCAACCCCATTCTTCCTTTTTAGAATTCTCTTCAGAAGAATTCTTGTAGAAGAGATGAGGTGGACAAAATACTGTAAAATCCTCTTCAAAACTGTTTTCAGTTTGGGATGTCTGAAGGATTCGAATTCTTGGTTTGTGTTCTGGCTTCATGGCTCCACAAACATCACTGTCTGGTTTATTGTCCGGAGTCAGGTTACTGTCATTTGATGTGCTGTCTGGGTTGTTTCTTCTAACATCGGACTTGTTAAGAATGACTGACAAGCCATTTTCACATTCCAGATGTAAAAGTTCTGCAGATTCATTCTTCTCTAGACCTCTTTCTTGTGCTTGTGCGTGTTGTTCACCATGAAGTCTGGTACTTTTACTGTCTGTGATCAGGGGCAGAACAACAGCTCCCAAACTTAACAGTTTGTAACTTAGGGAAATCGATCCTATTCTCTCCCCCATGACATTAGACAACACAGTAAATCCCCTAATGCCATGTGATGAAGGAGTAGCAGTACCATGTTCTGTCACATCCTGCCTGATTCTGTCCATGACGTCACCGAGCGGGATGAGTGACGTCCCAACCAGTTTAGGGATCTCCTCCTTCACATCCAGCAGCATGACGTACAGAGGGATGCTAAGCAGCTGGGAATGCAGTGACCTCAGGTTCATTTTGAAAAAACAACACTTGCCCCTGTTAAAGACATGTTCTCCTGTTTGGCATGCTCCACGGTTGCCGCGCTTCGTGACGTCACTGCTCCGCTGAGGCTGGTAAATGAGCAGCGTCGGAAAATCCAGCAGTCGAACCGCCAGAGCTAGCTCGTCGGAAACTTTACTTTCTTCTTCGATTCTGACGAATTCCACCATGAGCTCAAAGGAGAACAGAGTCTCGATGTTATCGTTGTTTTTATGTCCAGACATCTTAAGAGACGTTAAAAACAACAGTAAAATACAGAGGAATCCCCATTAGCTAATCCCTATTACCCCAGCGGTTAGCTTCTGTTGGCGCTGTGGAAACAACATTGTCGCATGCTGTTTGCGTCACACGCTCATGGAGGATACATGGGAAATGACGTTTTATGGGTCTTTATGGCATTACACCGATT
Source organism: Antennarius striatus (assembly GCF_040054535.1). Lineage (NCBI taxonomy): Eukaryota > Metazoa > Chordata > Actinopteri > Lophiiformes > Antennariidae > Antennarius > Antennarius striatus. The sequence continues at coordinate 18,183,635 of NC_090786.1, read as the reverse complement.
TAAACAAGAATGAGAACGATAGAATTGGTGACGTTTTCATATATTTGAACAAATGTGACACTGCTATTAAACTGAACACGCGTGATGTTTCAGTCGGCTCAGACATTTAAAGAATGAAAATAATCGGAATCCCTTAATCCTTTTAAAATAGATGCGAGGAAGGAACAACTGCATACAAACTTTAAGACAACAATTACAAGCGCAGCGCAAAAAGTGTGACGATGTTTGTTTTTTATTGGTGTAAGGCCTAAGTGAATTTTTTCCTGTAGTTCACTAGATGGTGCCACTGTAGGGCTAACTGAGCGTGTAGATTAAAATAAACTTGTGATGAATGACAGAAAGGGCGCTCTGTTTAGATTACACGTCTGTATTTTGTAGTATTTGTTAGCTTCCATAATAAATCAACAAAGGTTGTGATCGATGCTCTTGGAGCGTGTGTGAGCTACCAGAAGGTCAGGCGTCGGTGGGCGGAGCCTGTTACCCAGTGTTGTCGTCACAGAGGTAGGTGCTGCATGGTGTGAGCGACTTCAGTGAGAGGTAGAGGCAGAGAGAGATGTGACGCGGACCGCCGTGTCCTCCGCTGGTTTTAGTCTCTAAGGATAACTGACAACACGGGTAGGACTCCGCTCTCATTTGAAGGTAATTCCTAAACGTCTTTTTCTCCCTCCGACAAGACAGACAGAATAGAAAGTAGGGCGACGTCGGAAAGTCAGGAGCGCTTCACACTGAGAGTAGCGAAAGGCGTCGAAACTCATTATCATATCGGTCGTGATAGTGAGCACAAAGAATAAAGTTAATTTTGGCCACTTCACGTTTAGGAGAAAGAGCAGGAATGTTAGAAGTGTTTGTAATGTTTCAGCGGTAGTCTGTAGAGCCCATACTTGTGTCTATTCAAGTGATTGGTGTGAGCTGCGGTGCTTTTGACTGGACTCACAGTTGTTGTGGAGAAATGTTAACTGAGTGGAATTTCTTTGTTTATTCGCCGCTACAGTCCAAATTCAATGCATATAAGGTGAATATTAAAATTCTATGCATATTCCTGTAGGATAACCATTTTATACCACATATATGTTTAAAGTACATTTCTGTTAATTGTCTTGCACGTTGACGTCATGTTTTTGGTGGTGGTGATGCGTGTGCGCTCGTGCAAGGTGGGGGTAATTGGACAGGATTTGGACAAGAATATTATTGAACTGGATGGAGTTCCCCATATTAGCGGTAGGGGGCAATAAAAGCACCGTCGTCCAACTGGTTATGACTAATAATGCCCTTATGTCGGCTGTAGAAGACACTCAATTTTTATTGGAATCCAGATCGATTTGCACGTTTCTAAAATTTTGTGTAGATATTAGTCAAATAAAATTACAGGGTCTACAGTTCTTTTCCTTATTGTCTGCTTATCCAAGCAGCAGTGGAAGCTTGGCAGTTTGTCCAGACAAAGGACTATTTCTCTTAATATGTGACTCCCCATTAATAACATGTGATGGTCTGCTTGTACTCGGTATATTCAATCTTCTTCTATTATTGTCAGCTCATGTGGTCTTTTCAGCCATCAATGTACTGTACACCCCAATGGTGCAAGGGTAAAGAAGTGAAAAACTGTTTTCCTTTCAGCATCACATCCTTTGCTGTCTTCCTACAGGAAGTTTAGACTCCACAACTCCCCAGTAAAGAGAAATAAATAAATAAACCCATTTATTTGACACAGACACAACAACTGGGTGCTCGTGAGTGTAAATGTTGTTTTCCATTGTTTAATTTTCACTGCTACTTGCTTTACAGCTCCCATGTGAGCAGATCGAGCCAAAAGACCTGGAGCGTCAGAATCAATAAGACACCACTATTCTCCACAGCACTTTATATCTGGCAAAGATTAGTTTGCTTCGTAGGCACATGAGTGTTTTGTGATGGCTCCAGTATGTTGATGAGTTGACCTATACGTATTTTCCTTAAATATAGAAAATGCTGGATAAACTTCAGCTGACATAGCTCTGATCATCCTGGAGGCAAAATTGAAACAGACTATTTAAACATCTGTAGTGATGTGTGAATAATTTGCTGTTACTGTGTGCAAATGCAAATGCAAAAAAAAAACTTCAATCATTTCTTGATTGTTTCTGTTATCACACAAAGATTTCTGTCAGTAGATGTGATTTCCAGTTGAATTCATGCCTTTCAGGATGTTTCACTTGATACATAACTTCTATAATCTTTAATGTGTCATTTGTTTCTTATTTTGTTGAATTTCCTCTTAGAAATTCAGAGTTTGTGTTTCATTACAGAAGAGGATGAATTGATCTTTTTCCAAATAGATTGAAGATATGATTGTCCTTAAAAAATAAAAAAACCGAGTAGCACTTAAAATCATAAATGTGATCTAACAAAGGTAAAGGTCAAATATTAACCATATCTGCTTTTTATATCACATGTAATTGGGATGAAGTAAACACTTGTTGAGTATTTTAGCATAAAGTTATTAGATTTTGTTGCAATAAAAACCCAAAAATGCAACGGGTCCACCAGACCCATGAACACTGGTTAAATAATAAAAAATACGAACACCACACAAGGGTTAATATAGATGAAAATGAGGCTGCCTGGGTACCCAGTTTTCGAAGGAGACCTATTCAACCACCCTCAATAATGATAGTTCCAGGGAAAGTCATTCAGTCATGGTGTCAATAGAGATCTGTTGCATTCTGCCATCAATAGGGCACAAAGAGGGCCCTGGAGAAGAAATATGTTCTCATCTGTTTCTAACAAAACTTTCTGCATTACTAACTAGACAATGGGTAATTGAGCTGGATAGATATGTCTTTCAAAATAAAGTTATGTGCACAATGTGTGCTCAGCTCAACAATATGGCACCTGTCAAGATTAGCAGAGGAACGGCTTCCTGTGACATGCCTGTGGGCCATATTCAGTTGCTATTTTTTGCACAGCGTTTAGGATGTCTTCTGGCCTAGTGGGATTGGTGACGCCCCACTAGAGTTACGGCTGTTACGTTGCGCTTGTGAAGAAGAAATTGCCTGTAAAGATATTACCATGACACACAGTGTTTGGGGGGCTTTTTGGGGTTTTTGGAAATTACTTAACAGCAGTAGCTGATTTAAGGATTCTTGTTGCACCACTCCCCCAGAGCTCCAGATAACACCTTCTGTTTTCTCGTCTTGTTTACCTCATTTCCCAGGCTGCTTTGCTACTGGATAACTGACAAGTCATTATTTGGTGAGCAGTTGTGGGAAAAGACCACATTTATTTGGTGATGCATTTTGCTTTATTGTAGCATAGCATAAACCATGTTGTGCCCTCCTCTACCCCGGATCCCACAATTAATATGTGTGACTAGAATCAGTAAACCTGGTCTTTTGTGCGCCGGCTGACCGGCTGGATGACCAACAAGGAGTCACAGTAGGCTCCCATCCAAATCCTGTTGCTTCAAATCCAACCAGCCAACAGACAGCGGATCACATGCTGCCTGCTTCTCTTGTGAAAGCCAGATTTTCTCTCAGTCTTTTTGACAGCCTTTGTTTTGATAGCAGTCTGGATTTTTGGAAGGATTTAAGCCCCTCGTCGTCTTCATCAGGGAAAGCACAGATGCTGTCACTGGGTGGATGTTTTTTTTATGAATCGCTCCCATGCCCCACACTCTTTGTGATGGATGTGGATGGTTTACTGAGCAATGTCCAGAAAGGGTAAAGACCAAAGACTGGCACTTTCTATACTAAAATATTGCTACCACATGATCTTGTGACTTCAGCTGCTCCAAGGTCAGCATGTTGGATTGTCTAGGGTCATTTAATATTTTTGTCTGCACGACACTAATTAGTGTAACAGCATTGGGACGGTATGTTTTAGCAGCTTGCTCAGGTGCTGACATATGCAAAAAGATACCAGAAGGACTTCACAGCACAATATTTACTCTTTATGGATTTGCACAAATAAGACGCTATGGCTGGTGGTGTGATTCTGGAGGACTTTGTGTGGATCTGGGCCATAATGTGGCACTCGGCATGTTTATTTACTTGCTTCCAGTAGATATATGTTAATCCAATGGTACTGATGTGGATAAGCCCTAAAACAGATGTAGGTTAGAAGCTGATGGATGTTACGTTGGTCAGATGTAATGCTTGCAATCTAACGACACATTACCAGAGGATTTCTGCATTGTAGCCTTGTGGTTTTTCAGAACCTGGTTTTTCTCCGAAGTACTTGCGAATGCTATTGGTTAATGCCAATCTTGCATGCTGTATGTATTGTGGTCTTTAATCCCTCCCCCTCTTGCCACTCATCCAGTGGCTTTCTGTCATGCCAGATACTTCCAAGTGAAAAAGCATTGTCATGGCTGGAGGGGAAGCTGCTGGATGGAGCAGATGGTGTAGTGACAGAAATCAAATGCTGATAACACCATTGCTGGTGAGGACCCCCTCAACCTCTGGTGACAAACAGCCGAGCTGCTGAAAGACGGAGGAGAAGCTGGGACGAGGGGTCAAAGGGCAGAACAAAGGTTGGATTCCTTCGATGACTGACTCTGTCATTGATGTGGGATTATGCAGCGAGACTGGTTCAGAAACAGATTAGCCACCTGACAAATGCAGCTGCAGCCCTGGGTGATGTGCACTACGCTTTGCTCTGTGCTTATCACAGCTGTCTTGAAGTCCGTTTGTTGCTGTACCGATGGTGAATGTGCAATGACGCATTGCATTATACCTACACATCAGATATTGCTAAGCGTTGGGTTTGTCTGTCTGTTAAAGTGCTTTGAAATGTCTGCTGATGTGATCAAGCGTTACACAAATAAAGGTTGATTGATTGATTGACTGTCTCACTGGTCATAACAACAAATTCATATGACCAGCTTAAACCGTCATGAGTCTTTTTAACGATGAGCTTTTGCGCTTTTTCTGGATTAAATGCCAGGCGGGGTCAGCAGACACATGACTTTAAATCCATGGCGGTGGCTTATAGATGTAACTGTAAGTTATTTTTACATCTGAAAGATAATTGTTTTTCCTCCGCTTAATATCTTTGATCTTCAGACATAAATGTGGGCCATAGTTTAAGAAGGAGGATGCTCATTGTCACACTGACCAACGATTAAAAAATAAGTGAGATTACTTGCTATTACTCCATGTCCTTGATGTTCCAAGTTCGGGTTGGGTTGTGACGGGACAAGTTAGCACCACCCTCTTGATTTGCGTTGTTAGCCTCTACCTCATGTAAATGGCTGAAAGCTCTTTTGAATCGAAGGAAGTCACTTTTAAAGCTTTACTTGCGACTGGTATGAAACCACTATAGCTTTTACTATGACACATATCACAGCATCAGGGTTTGTTTCACCGAGTCATTCAACAGTGTCACTCAGTTGCATAAAAAAAAAACACAGTTGCATTAATTTTGGACGTGCAGCAGTCAGTTATGTAGGAAAATGTGCCTTGCTGAGATGAATAACGTCTGCACCTCCTGTTCCCTTTGGGACTCATTAGTGTCCATATCAGGAATGTTGGGGAAAAGGCCACTGAATGTTGCTGACCCTCCTTACAATGTTTTGTCTACATGTCTGTCACTGGGCCACAATGGAGAGAATGAGAGCCGGCCAGTCATTAACCCGATTGCCACTGACTCCAAGGACCAGTTGTGACACGTGGGGTTAACCCGGCCTATTTTCCCCTCAGCGGGTCCAGACAATCAGGACAGCTGACCTCTGTGGTCGCATCCAGCCTCCAATGGGGGATAAGAAGGGATTTGGTTAGTGCCGATGTGCATACCTCCTTTCTACTGTAGCGAAAGAGGAAGGGTTTGAATAGGCAGACATAGTGTGATGCAGTCCAGGCCGAATGCCATTACTGCCTCTGTCAAGAGGCCAGCTCGATAAAAGTGTCAGGAAACAAACCTAATGAAAAATATCACCTCTGCCAGTCATATGTCAGTAAGATATAAACAAAAATCAATGGGCACTTCATATAAAGCTCATATATGTGCCTAGGCTGAACAATCCTACCCATCTGTGGAAACATCACCTGCTAGGCAGAGGTTATAAATGGTACATTGAGTTTGATGGATGGATTTAATGCAAACTTAATCAGTTCATTTATTTTTTTTCCTTTAATAGTGATATCGTAGAATTATATATTTCACATTGTATATTAATTCATTATTGTCTATTTCCAAGCAGGGCTTTGAAACAGAATTTTTTGCCAATCGGTTCATTCCGAACAGAGACGGAATTATAAAGTTTCCGGTTTTGCATTCCATAAACTCTCATTCTTGAACCGGTTACAACAAAAAAATAAAGTTCCTGAACCCGTTAATAAAGTACCTTGTTAATATGAATATGTAGGTGCCCTATTTGGGCACCATAAGACGTGCTTAAAAGCCTTAAAATTTCTCAAAAATCAACGCTGTGCCTTTTATCGTTAAGCGTTTTATGTGTACACTGAGTTCCAAAATCTGTAAAAATGGTTTTGTGTGACTTTAGTCAGCGATCCGCCAGCTCGGCCATTGTCCGCCGACATAGGACGTATTACGTCACTACGTACGCCGGCAGCGATAGACCAATTAGAGAACAGGACGTGAGGCTACGTCCAGCACACCTCCGGTAGGTACTTGTATACCGTATATGACGGTACTGTACCGCAGGTATGCTGTTAACCACATTTGTTTGGCTAAAGACCCACGACAATGGCGTCAGCGAAGAGACGCTTATGATGCAACATGTAAACTCCAGGCTATCAGTTCTGCTGTTGTTCCGGTTCACGTAAAGGTGGCTTTTTTCACGCTTTGCCTTCTCTCTTGGTCTGTGACTCCATGCACGCCCATACCACCACTTCTGTAAAAAACCACGTCAAGAGGCTGAATTCGGAGCTTGCCATCATCTTGGGAGGATTAACGAAAGAACTCCAACCGCTGGACATCGGTGTAAACAGCCTTTAAAGTTAAGCTGCGTGCGTCGTGGAGTGATGGATGAGACGGTGAACACACGTTTACCAGGACTGGGAGGCAGTGGCGAGCGAGTTACACCGCGAGTTACACCCCCACAATATGTGCGTGGATTGCGGATGCCTGGACTAACGTATCAGCTTCGACTTTTGACCGATGTTTCGCAAAAGCCGGCATCATTACCGGACAGCCACCTGTAAACCAGACGGTCAGCGATAGTGACATTGCCGAGCTATTCAATGCAGACCGAAGATGAGGACTTCGAAGGATTTAGCACAGATTTATCAAAAACTAAAGAAATAAAAACATCTTTAAAAAATAATGTCAGTGTATTTTTTGAAATTTAAATACGTAGTACAACACAGTTCAACCACAGTCACCTTTTTTCTTCCGTTAGCAAGCATGCACCGAACAATAATGTGCGCCGTGTGTCTGGTTAAAGTACAGAAATAAACTCCGTTATTTACACTGCGCCTCTTTGTACATTGAGCCAAATGGTGCACAAAATACGGTAACTTAAGGACTTTTAAATTGGCAACTAAAGCAATTACTTTATATACTATAATTATAGATATGCCCCTACCCTACAGTAAATAGTACCACAGCACTACACCTCTGCTTTATGCAACTTATATCACTGTAGTTAAGGCTTATGCCTCCTACTTAGACACTACATGAAATAAGACAAGAATAACTTCCGCCATGTCATTTATTGCTGAACAACAGATCTTCATTGTGCTTCTCCCATAGCTCAATATTGCTACAAAGCACTGGCAGTAAGGGAACACACTGCTCTGAAAATGACTGCAGCCAATGAGTTAATGTCTAAATCACACATTTTAAAGATTGACATACTGCAGTGTTTACCTGTTATGATTAAATTGTGACTGGGAGACTTTCCTTTGCTGCTTAGAGCCGCTACTTCTCTCTGCTCTCATCCCGCGTCCAGTGAATGACAGGAAGTGAAACGTGAGGGTCAAATATTTTTTTCAAGAATGAAAATTATTTTCTGTTCCGATTCTGTCCCGCAACATTAAAAAATATAAAGTGCTAGGTTTTGTTCCTGCCAAAATACCAAAAGATTCCAGTTTTCGTTTTCGCTCCATGAACCGGTTCAAAGTCCTGCTTCCAATGTGTAAAAAAATGTAGGCCAGTGCTGCACATAACCCCTGAACATCTGCGCCTTTGACTGCCAAATTGACCCTGGGAAAACCAAAGAGCAAATAGCCAACTGATGAGTTGTGTTGAAGCATAAAAGTACGCTGAAAAAATTTCTGATAGAGGTTGATTGTAATTAACAAGTCAAATGGAGCAGAGCTGGGACAGATGTGACATTAAGTGCTCAGCTGTGTGTGTGTGTGTGTGTGTGTGTGTGTGTGTGAGTGTGTGAGTGCGTGAGTGTGTGCGTGTGAGAGAGTGAGTGAGTCATCGAGGTATTGCTGCTGGAGCTGATATCCTTCACTTACCCTCAGCAGAGCATAGCAGTATCATTGAGGAACAGGTTTTATCAAAATTCAATTTAACCCAAATGACCATCAGGATTGCTTCAATAGACATCACACTGAATACTGTAATGCAATTTCCTAAAGCGTTTACTGAGATCTGAAGAATCTGGGGCTATCAGAACAAAATAATTGAATTACACCAGTCTCAACTGTTTGACAGAGGCAGCTTTGTGTTGTTGTGAGATTTGCCGTCCGTTTTGTGTACAGATAATCTGCTTCCTTGGTATGAGCCAGAAAAAACGTTCTCCTGTTTCTGTTCTGTGTTGCCTCTCTTCATGTTGCCAGCCCTCTCCTATGAGACCGTCTAGAAAGTCAAGTCATATTCTGTGGCTTTGTTTTATAAAGTGCTGATGAGACATATGGGTTGTTATTCTGGTTTGTGCTTCCTCTGATCAATTGATCAGATCATAATGCTTTGGATAACTGAATATATGTCATTTATACTGGGAATCTCGGAACTGTAACACGAGGCAAATCACAGCTTTCACCTCAATTAATGAACATGTTTTTTTCAGCAAAAGAACCTCAGATTTTATATGTTGGTAATTTAAAATCTTACCTTACTGGAAAATTTCACTTTTTAGTGAGCACTTTAAGGAACGGAACTTATTAAGTGATGGCAACAAAAAGAAACCTTCACACATCTTAACCTTTGAGACTGTTTGTTATTTAGGAGGGGGGAGGGGTGGTGCGTGGGGATTGGGGGGGGGACTTCAGATACATTTGTAACCACTGAGGGGGATTGATGCTCTTTATTCTCTCCGAGCAGTGAGGTAGGCAACTTTATGCAGGTGTGTTTTGTATTTATTTTAAGGTAAAATTGTCGTCTCACTTGGCTGTAAAAAATACAACCTTTTAAAAATACATGAATGAATAAAGTAATTGTAAAAGCTAACATAAGACAAATATGCGACATCGAGCATCATTCACAGAAAACCTTCTGCGTCCAATCTGACCTCAGGTCAGATCTTGGTCCTGCACTTCAGCTAGTGTTTATGTAATAGCAAAACAAAACGTGGATCATCAGAAAGAGCAGAAACATGGGGCCATCTTAAACAAGATACACAGAACATTACAGGACATGTACTGTATGTATTTAAAAGGTGGAATAGTGACTATTAATAAGCATTCTTTGGCCCCGTTGCAAAGAGAAATTCCAGGCCTGTTGTATGTCTCCACTTTCTTTGATGGCTTCAAGTTTAGATTTTTTTGAATGGTGGTGCGGTTCTGTTACCAATTTAACCAACAGTAGCACAATTACATTTGTAAATTTGTCTGATTGGATTATTCATTCATTTATCAGCAACTTCAAGTGGCAACAATAAAATAGAGGTTTTACAACTCTTCTATTCAGGCTTTACAAGTTTTGGAAATAAAATGATTTTTTTTCACTCTTCTTTAAATATAAACATTTAGTCTTTTATAGTTCAGACTGTACTTATGAATTATGCACACCATTAAAACAGGACATGACTGTTTAGCCTTTGTGTCCACTTATGGAAGCTCAGAAATGCCTGTACATGACGTCGGCTTTGGGCTATTCTTATACCTTGCTGTGAGTGAAGACATGGTAGTGTGACTATTTTAAGACGGTACTCGAACCATTGGTGTTCATGGGAGACTCTTTTTAACAGAGATGAGCAGAAGACGAGTGCAGAGTTGAGTTGAACCGGTTTTTCCTTCTACTTTGCTGCAGCAGAGGCACGCTGTGTTCAAGGAGTACTGCCCTGGGCAAGCAGAGCTAATCTTGTTTTTTCTTCTTAGATCTTTGCCATATCATTTAGACCAGAGGTCACCAAATGGCGGACCGCGGTCCGGATCCGGACCGTGTGATGGTTCTGTCCAAACCCGTGTCCACTCCATGATAAATTCACGAGAGTAGATTTTCTTTGTGCATTTTTTCTGACGGTTGTGGCTACAGACGGCGGGTGCTGCTCCTCCAGTTAATACGGTAGTAGCGCCACTCAATTCAGCCAATCAGATTGTTTCTTTACTCTGTCTGTCAGCGCACCTGGAAGTGAGACAAAACTTACTGGTAAACATTGAGTACTATTTTGTATGACTGTATCTTCACATAGTGAATGCAAGTTTTCAATTGTTGGGAGGTGTAAAACCATGCTCGTCACGGTCCAGGGGGGCCCCCGGGGAAGGAAATTTTTTAGAGAATGGGGTTGTTTACTTGCATTCTGAGGGCGAAATCTTCTGTTCAGTTTACCTACAAAAATACAGTACAGTCAACAGTTCAAGCTTAACCATCTTTATTTCTATCCTATTTTATGCAGGTATAAATGTGAGATTCAACAATTGAAAACTTGCATTCACTATGTGAAGATAGTCATACAAAATATTACTCAATGTTTACTTGTAAGTTTTACTTGGACTAGAAGGCATTTTAACTTTGACTTAGACAACATCATTGGTATGCCAGTTTAGTTTTTTTAGTTTTTTTTATTCGATAATATGATTTTTCATTTCAATTTAAAAAGGCATGAAAAATAGCAAGCGAGGTGAATACACATTTACATGCATCGCTGGTTATGTCTGCCGGTCATAGAGATCAAAAGTCTAAGACTACAAAAAAGTATTGATAATATCTTTCATTTACCTTCTGAATGATCTGTCACCACTCCTACGCCCTCTCAATATTCACCACACTCATTCACTCATTTTTTTTCAATCAATCGTCCTCGCCTTGTCGTACACCAATTCGTGGGTTTAGCTTGTAAAAAAAGAGTCCTTTTTTTTTAGTGCTGTCAGGCGATTAAAAAAAAATCTAATTAATTACAGGATTTGTAATTAATTAATCTAATTAATCACATTTTAATCTCTACCTGCTAAAGGGCCCCAAATAAAGAATTTAAATTCTAGGACGTTACAAATTGTAGTGCATGACTAATCAATAGAATGCACCAGGAAAAGAAGATTTGAAATCCACATTTTTATTGGTTAAGTGTGCTTTATACATGAAATTCAAAAGAAAAAAGGCCAAGCACATCAGCAAACCAATTAGGCAAGGTGCAGTTAAATAAAATAAATAAAATTCAGAAATAAAATAAGGCTGTGTCTCAAATAGGCACATAAGCAGACTCTCAATCAAAATGAATACTAAAGCTGACTCACTACAGCAATTCAAAATGAATAGTATAACGTGCTTCTAAATAAGGCAACTAAATAGCAAGATGCCAACAGGCGTTTCCTTTAAAAGGGTAAGCTAACGTTCAACTCTGTGTCCTTGACATGTTTTGCATTTAAATGATACGTTAGGCTGGAGCTGCTTCGGTGATTTGAAAAGGTACAAATAATAATAATAATAACAATAATAATAATAATAATGGATTACATTTATATAGCGCTTTTCTGGACACTCAAAGACGCTTTACATCGGATACATTATTCATTCACTCGTCATTCATACTTGGTGATGGTAAGCTACGTGTGCAGCCACAGCTGCCCTGTGGCAGACTGACGGAGGCGTCTACAGCGCAGATTGGCAGCGCAGAATCACTGCGTTTTTGTTAATAGTCCCATCTTTGTTCTTTTTATAAATAAACTTTCCGCCCAAAGGTCAGAGTGGGCTTTCCTCGCTGTCCTGTGTCGCGTCCATCTCTGTTGTCAGTCACTCTGCTTTTGACTAGTGGCGCAGGTAGGAAGTGATGTGCCGCTGCAGCCTACGGGTCACTCAATGGGCCAAATTTAAAATGCTTGCGCATTGACTTGCCAATCGCGATTAATTGCTTTAATTTTTATTCCGCATTAATTTGCAGCGTAATTAATTAATCTAATTAACGCGTTAAAGTTATATCCTTAGTTTTTTTTTTAATGGGCGAGTGCATATTTAATGATCGGGAGTGTTCGGGTCACTTCGGCTATTTCCGTTGGCATGCGGAAATAGCAGCATGCTGGGCTTGCGCTAGCCATTCGCCACTTCGCCATAGGCGAAATAAATTCCAGATTGGCTACAAGGTTTTTAGACTGTGTAGCCACAGTGGCGTTTTTATTTTTAGGGAAAAAAGGCTAAAACTTTTTCATTCGCTAGCGGCGCTTGCCATTTCCACTAGCGAGCGCGCTCGCTATTTCCGTTAGGCTATTTCCACTAGCGAGCAGCGCTAGCACCGCTACTTCCGCTAGCGAGCGCCGCTACTGCCCTTAGCGAGCGGCGCTAGCGCCGCTACTTCCACTAGCGCCGCTATTTCCGCATGCCGACGGAAATAGCCGAAGTGATCCGCACTCTCCCGATCATTGAATATGCACTCGGGTCATGACCTCCTTTCTTCCAATCAAAACAAAAATATTGTTTATTTACAAGCTGAACCCGTGAATTGGTGTAAGACAAGGCGAGGACGATCGATCAAAATAATCCAGTGTTTTATAGTAGAGTTTGTGTTAAAGTCCTCATTAATAAACAAATGGTGAATGCTGAGAGGGGGGGAGGAGTGGTGACAGACCGATCAGAAGGTAAATGAAAGATATTATCAATACTTGTTTGTAGTCTTAGACTTTTGTTCCCTATGACCGGCAGGAATAACCAGCGATGCATGTAAATGTGTATTCACCTCACTTGCTATTTTTCATGCCTTTTTAAATTAAAATGAAAAATCATGTTATTGAATTAAAAAACCCCAAAAAAAACTATGGCATACCAATGGTGTTGTCTAAGTCAAAGTTGAAATGCCTTCTAGTCCAAGTAAAACTTACAAGTAACCATGGAGTAATATTATGTATGACTATCTTCACGTAGTGAATGCAAGTTTTCAATTGTTGAATCTCACATTTATACCTGCATAAAGTACGACAGAAATAAAGATAGTTCAGCTTGAATTGTTGACTTTATTGTATTTTTGTAGGTAAATTAAACAGAAGATTTTGCCCTCAGAATGCAGGAAAACAACCCCGTTTTCTAAAAAATTTCCCAGGGGAGGCCCCCCGACCCCCCACGTCCCCCCGCGACGAACATTGGTCGTCCGCCCGTGTGCCACTGTCTCGGACACAGAGTGGGGCTTTTTGTGGCTTGCTCAATTCTTTTACACTGAGCCACAGTGGCTTAGTCGTAGTAGCTCCTAGTGCAACCCAGGCATGCTATTGTTTTCTTATGTTATCGCTCGTGGATCTTCGCGAGTCCAAAAAAGTTGTAAGTTTTAGACATTTTTTCCTAAAAATAAGAACACCACTGTGGCTACACAAGCTAAAAAACTTGTAGTCATATGGAATTTACTTCGCCTATGGCGAAGTGGCGAATGGCTAGCGCAAGCCCAGATAGTGGATAGTAAGCTAGCGGGCGCAGCACAGATGGACGTTGAGTGCAGTTTCCGACCCCAAAACATGGAAGAAAAAAAGAAAGAAATCTTATTACTTTCACACTGAATGGGAGGAGGAGTTATTTTTTACAACTGTGAAAGAAACTCATTTGCGGGGCGAGTGTGGTGACGTCAGAGCTGCACAGTGTGGAGAGACACTTTGCTAAGTGTCATGAAAGCTACCATACTAACTACCCACTGGGAAGCGCACTAGAGGCAGAAAAGGCCCGCAAGCTAAAGGCAGCTTTGGGTAAGCAACAGTCTTTTTTCACGAAGCTGGTGAAAAAATCCCCGAATGCAACTGAAGCTTCGTTTAGACCTTCACATTTTTTGATAAAGAACACTAAACCTTATTCAGATGATGATGTTTTCAAAGAAGCTATGATGCTTGTAGCTAAGACGTTAGTCAAAGATGAGAAACAAGGTCCTGATGTCATCTCTGCACTCTCCAATATCGAGCTTGGGGCAATACGAAGGCTAGACGAGGGACATCTTTATGAATTTAACAGAGTAGCAGGATCAGGATCTCGCTGCCTGAACATGGTTTAGTGTCCAATGTGACGAGTCGGTAGAAAGCCCCTGCACGGCCCAGCTGATGATATTTATCCGAATGGTGTTTGATGACTTTTCTACAAAAGAAAAACTGCTGACTCTTCTGCCACTGAAGACAACAACATGGGGAGTTGACATATATACCGTGATTAAAAACTTCTTTGTGGAGGAAAAGGTGCCAGTACAGAAGTTGGCATCTGTAACAAAGGATGGGGCGCCGGGCCCTGACGGCCCGGCATACGGGCTTTATTGCACATTGCAAAAATGATCCTGACTCCCCAAAATGTCTGCACTACCACTGCATCATCATCAGCAAGCGATTTGAGAGATAGTGACTGGCTTTGATCACATGATGACTCTGGTCGTGAAGATCATAAACGGCATCCGCTCCAAAGCTAAGCAACACAGAATGTTTAAGATGCTGCTGGAAGAGCTGTCCACTGAACATGGTGACTTGCTATTACACACATAAATAAGATGGCTCAGCAGGGGTCGGATTCTGCAGCGTTTTTTGTCATGTCTGGGTGAAATCAAAGAGTTCATGCAGTCCAAGGGGGAAGACGCGTTGCTGCTGGAGGACCCAGAGTGGATGCTTGACCTCGCATTATTAAGGGATTTAACGGAAAAACTGAATCATCTGAACTGGGAACTGCAAGGTAAAGATAAAACTGTTGCTCACATGATTGGTGCAGTAAACACATTTAATGCCAAGATGACTATTTTTTCCATGCAGGTGGAGAGGAAAAAAAATGCTGCATTTTCCCATTCATTGTTAGATAGATACACTATATTACTAAAAGTATTCGCTCACCCTTTCAAATGATCATAATCAGGTGTCCTAATCCCTTGGCCTGGCCACAGGTGTATAAAATCAAGCACTCAGGGATGCAGACATTGTGAAACAACACATTTGTGAAAGAATGGGCCGCTCTCAGGAGCTCAGTGAATTGTCTTAGGATGCCACCTGTTCAACAAATCCAGTTGTGAAATTTCCTCGCTCCTAAATATTCCACAGTCAACTGTCAGTTCTATTATAACAAAATGGAAGCGTTTGGGAACAACAACAAACTGTAGGCAGTGGTAGGCCACGTAAAGTGACGGAGAGGGGTCAGCGGATGCTGAAGTGCATTGTGCAAAGAGGCCGCTGACTTTCTGCACAGTCAATTGCTACAGAGATACAAACTTCATGTGACCTTCAGATTAGCCCAAGTACAGTACGCAGAGAGCTTCATGGAATGCGTTTCCATGGCCGAGCAGCTGCAGCCAAGTCACACATCACCAAGTGCAATGCAAAGCGTCGGATGCAATGGTGTAAAGCACGCCGCCACTGGCCTCTAGAGCAGTGGAGACGCGTTCTCTGGAGTCATGAATCACGCTTTTCCATCTAGCAATCTGATGGAGGAGGAATTATGGTGTGGGGTTGTTTTTCAGGAGCTGGGCTTGGCCTCTTAGTTCCAGTGAAAGGAACTTTGAATGATTCAGGATATAACACTGGATTCTTGATTTCTTTCGATCGATCCTCCTCGCCTTGTCGTACACCAATTGCGGGTTTAGCTTGTAAAAATAGAATCATTTTGTTTTTCATTGGATGAAAGGAGGTCATCACTCGAGTGCATATTTAATGATCGGGAGCGTTCGGGTCACTTCGGCTATTTCCATCGGCGCATGCCGACGGCACATGACGGAAATAGCGGCGCTAGCGAGAGAAAAAGTTTGTTATCGCTCGGGGATTTTCGTGAGTCCAAAAAAGTTGTACGTTTTAGCCTTTTTTTCCTAAAAATAAGAACGCCACTGTGGCTACACAAGCTGAAATCTTGTAGCCATATGGAATTTACTTCGCCTATGGCGACGTGGCGAATGGCTAGCGCAAGCACAGATAGTATGAGTCAGCGCAGCAGATAGGATAGATAGATAGATGGATAGATGGATACTTTGTTATTGCACCTGAAGCTTTGGATGAAGCTGCAAAAAGCCAGGACAGGACAGGACAGGAATTTGAAGAAAGGTTGTCTGATTTTGGGCAGCTTGAACCATGTGTATCATTAATTACAAATCCTTTCATACAAGTACACTTGACATCGACTGCTGAGCAGCCCAGTGCTTTATTCAGTTTGAACGCTGGTTGGGTAGAGATATAAATCCTACCGCTACAAAGTGACCTCCACCTCAAAACTTATCAGTCTGCACCAAACTTTTGATGCCTTGTGGACAAGTATAGTGGTGTATGCACAGCAGCTATGAAAATTGCCTGCTTTTGTGTTTCAATCTATCTCTGTGAATCAGCCTTTTCCAACATGAACTTTATCAAGAATAAACACAGAACATGCCTGACTGATGATCATTTACAGGACTCACAGATTCAAATTATTCATCAGATTGTAATGTGCTGGTGAGCAGCGTGCAGTGCCAGACCTCCCATCTTCATAGTAAATGAGCTGACGAATGAGAGACAATCTTTTTTCATTGTTTGAACTGCAGCAATATTCATCAAAAATATTGCATAAAATTTTAAATGTTCAGAAAGAATTTATTCTTGTTCAGACAAAAATTTTTTTTTAATGTAATGTTTAAATGTTCTCTTTGGAAGTGACCAGGATAGATAGGATCAGGATGGAGTACATCAGAGGGTTTTAGAGATAAAGTCAGAGAGGCCAGACTGAGATGGTTTGGATATGTCCAGAGGAGAGATAGTGAATATATTGGTAGAAGGATGCTGAGTTTTGAACTGCCAGGCAGGAGGCCTAGAGGAAGACCAAAGAGGAGGTTTATGGAGGTAGTGAAAGAGGACATGAAGGTAGTTGGTGTGAGAGAAGAGGATGCAGAAGACAGGGTTAGATGGACGCAATTCTCTGTGGCGATCCCTGAAGGTAAAAGCCGGAAGGAAAAGACGAAGACAAAAAAGTGTTCTTTTGTCTTAAAAATGACAAAAGTGGTCATTTGCATTAAAAATACAGCAGGTGTTCCCATGATTTTCAAATGTTTGAGCAAATAAACATGTTTTAAACATGTGTGTCTGAATGTTATTGATATTTAAATTACTGTTTATTGTGGAATATAATTATTGATTTGTGAGCAATCACAACTACTGCAATTTTAGTTATCCATGCAGTTTTGTTATTTAGGTTTGTAGCAAACAGGTCCTGTGTAGCCCTTCATACTACTCAGTGCTCATGAAATAGTCCTCAGCCTCAAAAAGGTTTGTGACTCCTGATCTAGAGCACATCTGTCAAACTCAAGGCCCGGGGGCCAAATGTGGCCCACCAAATCATTTTTTGTGGCCCTCGAGAACATACAAAATCTGTATCTATAAATAAATAGATCAAAACTGCTTTGACCAAAACTACATTTCCTACAATGCAGTAATTAAGCCCATTTTAACGTTGTCAAAAACGTTTTAAACAAAGTTCATGTCATAAATTAAGTTTGATGTTATTTTTCTTTATTCACTTGGTTAGTTTGACCCTTGATTATTGCAGTTATGTGGGTTTCATAACCCAACAAATTAAAAGGATTTATATTATTACAGAGCAACAAGCAAACATATGTTCTTTGCCTATCTGTAATGTTTGCTGGCCCTTTGAAGACAAACATTATACTGATGTGGCTCTGGGTGAAATTTTGACAACCCTGATCTAAAGGCCTGATTCTTTTCCCTTTCCATTGCTTCTGTAATTGCGTTGTCTGTGAATGCGGAGAAGATCAACCGCTATCCTTTTCCCCAATGCTCAAGTGCACCGAGAGCTTAGTGGATGTTAGCTACAGGGAGGTGGGATGCTGTATGCTGCAGAGCTGTGGGGGCAGCCTGTTTGACACTGGACGCTAGCCTTAATGTGGTTTTACTGCCTTTAAAAGAAGAACTGACAAAGAAAAAGGATATTATGTAACACGCCAAACAGTGTCCCAGACGGTTTGTTAGGACCCCAAGAAGGGCTCTCTATGAGTGAGTCTTACAATGCCCAGCAGTATTCACTGTGTATTCATTCAGTACTTCCCCATGCTGTGTTTACTGCAAGCCTTCAGACCCTTGCTGAAATGTAAACAGGACTGTAGGGCCAAATACAGTTTAGCACTGAGCTATATAGGCTGGAGCCCAAACACACAGCCAGGTGCTACATATCTAACCACAGGAGCAGCTGTACAATTACACTGCCTTCATCTGTCTCAAGACAATCTGTGTTGAGGTGGAGCACACAAACACCAGAGGTCAGAGGTCGAAGGAAGACTCCAACCTGCCAATGAATTTACCCGTTCATTGCTTTTATTTGTTTACTCTCAGATGTTTCTGGTCTGTTCCCCCTGCAGAATTTTCTCAGTGACTTTGAGTAAGGAAACAGCTTCTCATATATGTGGCTGTAATTAAAACATGTTAAAGCAGAGACTTGACATCAGTCTGGTTACTAGAGAGCATGCAAAGACACAGATTATTCTCCCAAGTTTTTTTTTCAGTGGGAGTGTACAGAGAGAAATTAGTAGAGGATAATCGTTTCCTGTGATTTTGTTTCATTTTCACTAAAAATGGTGTCCGAGTCCCCGAGGACATTTCTTCTTCCTTCAAGGACATTTTAACCAGCAGCTGTTTTACCCCAAACCTATGGTTGCGAATCTGTGGAGTTTGTAATTCAGATTCTACTTTTCAATTGCGGTTTTTTGAGGGTCAAAACAAGTTTGTTTCACTGAAGAAAATATATTTTTAATCTTTACACAAGCTGTCCTGTAAAAACAATAAACCATTCATTATTAATGACTCATTTGTAGATTTGTGCCACTTTATGGAATCATTACTGCTAGCTGAGCAACAGTAAACTGGTTAGTAGTCTTAGCAATCCTCTGATACTCATCTTTCAAAATATTATTTTATAATATTTTTGAGTCAACTATATCTAGGAACTGATGCACAGAATCATAATGAAAATTTCTTGATTATTCCAATTGAATCAGAGTTTCAGGTTCTCAATTCCCAATGTCCTAAAACCTAAAATTAAGTTTTGTTGTGGTCGTTTCTTCACCCAACAACAACGTTTTGGCAGCCTGAAAAAGAAAACTCTCAAAATGACCTTACCAGCAATGTGTTACTGTCATCTAATGCCTGAGCAGTGGCTTTATGCAATTTCCTCCGGGATTAATAAAGTATCTATCTATCTATCTATCTATCTATCTATCTATCTATCTATCTATCTATCTATCTATCTATCTATCTATCTATCTATCTATCTATCTATCTATCTATCTATCTATCTATCTATCTATCTATCTATCTATCTATCTATCTATCTATCTATCTATCTATCTATCTATCTATCTATCTATCTATCTATCTATCTATCTATCTATCTATCTATCTATCTCTGAAAATGAAGTAAATACAATCCCATTTCATGCTGGTCTATGACGGCTCCAAGAGAATTGTTTCAAATGGACAGAAGAACACCAGGAAAGCCGTCAGTCTCGGATTGCCTTGTTTATGTGCTGGAGATGCATTGTGGTTGTTCATAATGTAGATTTGCTGCATTATGACCGAGATTGATTTATAATGGTACACCGCCAGCCACTGCCACTACTTAAAAAATACAGTAATTTCTATCATTTTTATGATCTGTGTGGATGAAGATTGTGTCCAAACATTTCTAATGTGAACCTAAAACCTTTTAAAAATGCTTAAAGTGTTAATGTCTGGTCTGTGCTCTGTCAGTGATAATACTAATGGTGAAGATTCAGTACTGTTATTTTAGGTTTCTTTTTTTTTTCAAGATTATTAGCATTTATAATCCAGCGGACTCAGACAAACTACAAAAGGAGTTTTTGTCTCTGAACCAGACAGGTTGAGTCAGATCTTATTCATAGCGACAGTCTGTGGGAGTCATGCATCTTGCGTAATCCTTCCTGGATGTAGCATGTAAATAACATTGAAATTGAAGCAGGATTTTCTTCTTGATTTTTTCGGGCTGGTGGCCCTGAGTGCATGTTGTACAGCTGCCAGGGAGTGGTGGTTTCTCTAAATGCTGCCATCTCTCTGACATTCTGTACAGCCAGCTGCAGTTTAGAGATAAGGAAGTGAGGAATACGGAAATTTGTGCTTATGTGGCATTTTCTTGTAAAGTGTGTCCAACTCTGTGATGCTGTACAGGACCTTCCTAGTGCACATTTTTTTAATCAAGTGCCTGATCTTCCAAGCGAGGTAAGAACACATTTAAAGGTCTTTTCGTGTCATTCGCGGTCGTATAAATATTAATGCCACTGGACTTCCATGAGCATTCAGCTGTGCGGTCCCTGAAGAAATGCTGCAGTATGCAATACAACCACACTCTTAACGACTATTGGGACATTCTCATTCACCCTCTCCTCTTCCTTCCCCCTTCATAAGAACGTCTCATCAGATCGTTGGCCTTGATCAGTCCTTGGTCATAGGTCACCCGATCACTGGGGGCCCCCATGCCAGGTCGAATCAGTGCACTTGGCTCCTGGTGGAAGGAATGAATCCATCCGTACTCATCTCCCTGGACAGTTTTCTGCATTTAGAATTCACGAAGGGGGGATGGTGGAGGGATGGTGTAAGATGAGATATGGAAGAAAAAAAGAAAAGCATTTGCATTTCTTTCTCCTCTCAACACACTTTTTAATGGTCCATATATTTTGCGTGTCTGTTTACCCACAGATATGTAGCCGGGTATGATGATGATAGGTAGTTGGCTGGAGGAATGGGACAAGCGTATATGGATATTTTACTTCCTGCAAGCCAGCTGACCCCTCTCTAAATCTACAATACCAAGGACATACTGATTAATTGCCATAGAGAAGGAAGAAAATTAGGCTTAGACATGTAGTTAACCTGAATAATCATTACACAAAGACAAAAGCCTACTTAGTGACTTAAGAGCATATGGGTGTCCATATAACCCTGTGTGTGTTTATGCATAGGTGCACGTGTGTGGTTGTCTCTCAATGGGAGGTTAGTCTTTGACACCCTTTTAGCTGCCACACCTCCTTTAAACACACACATGGCATGCCATACCAGCTGCAGCTGTTGTGCCTCAATGCAAGAGATGTAGAAAATTCCCCTCACTCTGCAATTAGAGCTGCAAATTGCTGAATAGCACACATTGCAATGTCCTAAAAATTGCACTTGATCCCCTTTTTACTCCCAAGAACACTGGATAAATAGAAACTGATGAGAGGGAATCGTGAATGAACTGGCTCCGTTTGCCTCTAAATTGACAGATTGTGTTTTGTGCAAGCTGCTCCTTGTGATGTGCTGTTACCCCAGTTAAAGAAACCAAAGGGTGGAAAAAGGCCTCATTGATGGGGTGGGTTTCTCACGCCTGACTGAGAATGTTCGCTTTCCATCGAGTCAAGTGTTGCATTGTGATTCAGCCAAAGAAATGCAAATACATAGAACAGATGTACTATTTCTTTTCCCTCATTTGTCAGCAGGAATAATCCCTCACTCCAGTGGAGATCGGGCTGGTTGCATTCGGGGTGCAAGACTGAAGTGTTAACAAGGGGAAAGCCATGTCACCCTGGCACATGTGATTGCTGCCTGCCTTTCAGGGCCTTTTTTCAATAAGGCTAGATGCTCAGGATAGATAAATGGAGGCCTTTGTGGTCTTTGCCAGAGGGAGAACCACACAGTGAAGGACACACACAGAGCAAGGTCTTTTCCAGAAAAAAACAGCTAAAAGCAGAATTTCTGCAATCCCTCCCCCTTTTTATATTTCACTCCCCCCTTCACTCTCTCCTGTCTCTCACTCTTGCTTTGCAAACCTTTTCCTTCTCCGTGAGAACTGAACCTTGTATCCATAATGTTTCCATAAACGGGCTGAGGGAATGGAAATAACTGGGACCTTTTCCAGTTGCCTCCCTCTATCCATGCTTCTCCCACTAGCAGTCTCTCTTGCATGGCCATGGACAGTACTTAAGCACGCTTCCGGTACTGATGCATGGTGTTTTACACGGTATTGGGCACCGGCAGTTTGCACATTTAAATCATTTCATACTCTGGATGGAGCCATCTTTATATAGCTGTTTTGCTGCTACGTCATTGCTGTTACCAGACCTCTTCATGAGAAAGACTGCTTTGAACAGGGTGAAAAACAGGTCAAGTTGATCTCCTGCCTGTGATTTAACATTGCACTTCCATCACAATGGTCAGAAGACATTTGCCCAGGATGACTTGTTGCCCTACTCCTCTTCCTCCAGTGTAGTCTATCATCTGTATTGTTTATTGTCCTTCTTTTGAGTCATATTTATCTTTCCGCACCACCGTTATGTCTGTCTTTTTTTTATACAGTATTTTTTTGTTTTTGTTTTTTTAATCCTCTGTTCCCCCTTTCTGACCTACTTTGTTGACCTAACTGTCACATTGTGGTTGTCTGGGGTTTTTGCATGTACATTTGAAGGTTGCTCATTGCCTGCATCTGCAGACCATCCTAGCAGGACTGGACCGTTTCTCGTGTGGGTGGCTGCCCTGGGAAACAGATGTTTTTGATGCCATAGGGGGAAAAGTTTGGAAAGGGACTCTGTTATAAAGAGATGCCAGCTGCATTACAAACCAGGGCTGCCTTGTTCTCAGGAATTTTGTCGCAGCTATTTCTCTCAGAGGTATAAAAAAAATAAAGAAGGTCTGTAGAGGATAAGAGGAGTTTTCACTTAATCAGACTATTCCCTTTGGAGACCTTCGTTAATTACAGGACGAAGTAGCTGCATAGGAACATATGCTGCAAATGGCCTCCTTTTCACCTCTTTTTGTTAATGTTATTTTGGTATCTAGATCATGAGCTGTGTTACGGAAACTGTCTCTTTTATGTCCCCTTCTTTTGGTTGCATCAGATTCACATTAACCAAGCTTGTTTTGTTCTTATCTGTCCAGCTGTACTGCCATCCTGCATGAGCATCTAGAACCACTGGCCACTTTTTTCAGACTGTTGTTAGCAAAATGTTTTTCGGTCTCAATGTTCCTTTGCTTCCTCCATGCACTCTATGGTCACATCCAGTGCACTCATCCTATCAGTCACTATTGAAAAGCGAGATTCTTGTTTAATTATTATTCAAGTGATAATTTAATCAAAGACCCTTATTTTATGTGTTATGGATGAGGCTGTTAATGTGTTTCATGCAAAATGTGCTAAAAGTAGGACTCTGGGCTTGCGCTAGGAGGTAGTATGACTAATCCACTGTGGTTCAGTGTAAAAGAATTGAGTAAGCCACAAATAGCCACATTCTGTGTCCAAAACAGTGGCGCAGCGCACCCCGCCGACGAGCTAAGCTCGTGCAGGAAGTTTTTTAGAAAATGGGGTTGTTTTCCTGCATTCTGATGCATTCTGAGGGAAAAATCTTCTGTTCAATTTACCTACAAAAATACACTAAAGTCAACAGTTCAAGCTTAACTATTGTTATTTCTATCCTACTTTATAGTTATAAATGTGAGATTCAATAATTGAAAACTTCCATTCACTATGTGAAGATACAGTCATACAAAATATTACTCAATGTTTACTTGAAAGTAAATAAAGAATTTGAATTCTAGGACATTACAAAATTGTATTGCATTACATTTATAAATGAAATTTAAAAGAAAAAAGGACATGCACATTAGCAAACCAATTAGGCCAGGTGCATTTCTCAAAAATGCAATACAAACATAGTTAAATAAAATAAATAAAATTCAGAAAAAAAATAAGGCTGAGTTTCAAGTAGGCATATAAGCAGATTCTCAATCAAAATGAATACTAAAGCTGACTCAATACAACAATTCAAAATTAATATTATAATATGCCTCTAAATAATGCAACATTAATAGCAAGATGCCAACTGGTATTTCCTTTAAAAGGGTAAGCTAATGTGACAGGAACTGACAACAGACAGCTCTATGGCCCCGTCCACACAACGACGGATTTTTTTAAAAACGGAAATTTTTAAAAACACATCGAAAACGATTCGTGTCCACACAACAGCGTTTTTAAAAAAGTCTCCGTCCACACGTAATTGCACCAGTGCGTTTTCGAAGACGGCTATAAGCATGCCAAACCATGTGGTGGCAGTATTGAGTCAAATTTTATCCAATAGGAATCCTCCGTGTTTTGTTGTGACGTCACAGCGGTTTTTGTCGCAGGCAAGATGTCAGTGTTTTTAAAAAGTCGCGGATACGCCATCCACACGACAACGCAGACCCAGCGTTTTTAAAAAATCCACCTCGGCCAGCGTTTTTAAAAAGTTCCGTTTTCGTTCTGGATATCTGCGTTTTCGTGTGGACGGAAGGCGTAAACGCAACAGAAAAGTTGCATTTTCAAAAAGTCCGTCATCGTGTGGACGGGGCCTATGTGTCCTTGAGCCAGTTGCTCAGACAAACAAGCTTGTTTACATTGTCTTAGTGTAAGGCTGCCCTCTTGTTTTGAATGATGTTACCTGCGATTGAAAAGTCTCTTTCATGGCACAGACGTGGCAGGGGTAGCCAGGTATTTGCGAGCAAGAGAGGACAGCTGCTTCGGTGATATGAAAATTCTCTTTTACAAAAGGTACAAATAACTGAATTTATGTTGATAGTCCCGTCTTTGCTCTTTTTATAAATAAACTTTCCGCCCAAAGGTCCGAGTGGGCTTGTCTCGCTCTCCTGTGTCGCGTCCATCTCTGTTGTCAGTCACCCTGCTTTTGACTAGTGGCACAGGTACGAAGTGACTTGCCACTGCAGCCTACAGGTCACTCAATGGACCAAATTTAAAATGCTTGCGAATTGACTTGCCAATCATGATTAATTGATTAATCTAATTAACGCGTTAAACTGACAGCCCTAAATATAATTTTTTTTTTTCATTGCACGAGAGGAGATCATGACCCGAGTGCATATTTAATGATCGGGAGCGTTCGGGTCATTTCGGCTATTTACGTGGGCATGCGGGCAGCGAGAGAAAAAGTTTGTTTTCTTATGTTATTGCTCGGGGATTTTCGCGAGTCCAAAAAGTTTGTAAGTTTTAGACTTTTTTTCCTAAAAATAAAAACGCCACTGTGGCTACACAGGCTAA
Organism: Antennarius striatus; assembly: GCF_040054535.1. Taxonomy (NCBI): domain Eukaryota; kingdom Metazoa; phylum Chordata; class Actinopteri; order Lophiiformes; family Antennariidae; genus Antennarius; species Antennarius striatus. The sequence goes on along the minus strand of NC_090786.1, from coordinate 18,158,333 downwards.
AAACCTTTTAGCCACTCTGGAATTTACTTCGCCTATGGCTATGCCGTAGTGGCGATCGGCTAGCGCAAGCCCAGGAACTGTAGGTGACTGCCAACATTTGCCAAAGTATAGAATTTAGTTCAAGGTAGTAATGCTGGCACCCTGCCCCATAAGTTTCTAACAAATCCTGATCTTCTGTTTAAAGGTGATGAAAGAATTTGTCCAGAACAGCAAAATATAAATAGGGTTAGCGCTTAATTATTAAGGACATCCTCAACGTGCCAGTAGTAGTGTTGTAGTGATCAAAGATTAATCCAGCGGTTTGTTCTGCAGTGTAATTATAAAGTAAACCAACTGAATGGGTCACATCAACAGAATGATAAATCTTCAGTTCATGGACCCTTAAAATATTGTAAAATAATATGGCAATAGCAGTCTGTCCTAATATTGATACTAATGGTAATAATAATGCTCAAATAATAGGCTAGCCTTTAATTTCCACTACTAAAACATAATATCATACGGTCTTTTGTGATGTTACTTTCTCTTTTCTCTTTCCCTATATTCACCAGATCACCACTCATCTATGTGCTGCTTTCTGCTGCTCTCCCTTCCCTCTGTCTTTGTTGTGAAGGGAGGTTTGCTGTCACTCAGGACTTCATATGCATAAAAAGTTGCCTTGGCAACAACATAGAGCATACGAAGCCAGTGTTTACTCTTCACCCCTTCACGTCATGTGCCTACTACCCCTTGTCTTTCATTCCCCTCATGATGGAGTGGCGTGGAAGGGATAGTGATCGAAGCTCAAATGGATGAATTCAAGCTTCATGTACAAAATGCACTGAGAGGAGGGGATGTGGGGGACACATGGAGTGAAGTGTCATTCAGAGATGCTGTCTGCCTGTTGCTGGTCAGCTGCTACCTCCATTCATTCCTGCAGAAACAGGTCATTTCCTTAAACAGCTTCTCCCCACTCTGCATAACTAAGGAGAAACCTGTCTTAAAACCACATGCTGTTATCAGCAGAACTTCAAAGAGGGGACAACAAATGCATCCCTTGTATTTGCAGGCATCAATCTAAGGTCCTGTCCACACGATGACGGATTCTTTTTAAAATGCAACTTTTTAAAAACGCATCGAATACGATTCGCGTCCACATGACAGCGTTTTTAAAAAAATCTCCGTCCACACTTAAACGCAGCAGTGCATTTTCGAAGATGGCTATAAGCATGCCAAACCATGTGGTGGCAGTATTGAGTCAAATTTTATCCAATAGGAATCCTCCGTGTTTTTTTGTCACAACACACGGGCCCATAAATGTGACGTCACAGCGGTTTTGGTCGCAGGCAAGACATCAGCGTTTTTAAAAAGTCCCGGGGATACGCCGACAACGCAGACCCATTGTTTTTTTAAAAATCCACCTCTGCCAGCGTTTTTGAAAAGTTCCGTTTTCGTTCCGGATATCTGCGTTGTCATCTCACCTCCTTTAACTTTTTTCATTCTGTAATTATGAAACAATTCCATAGTGCATGGGTTTTGTCCACTTCTAGGATAATTTGTCCACCATGCCTTCTGGTGGATAATGCTAGGGGGACATCTGCCATGATCAGATACAAAACATGATGGAAAAAGGCATTTTTTAAGATGTCCATTCAGAAAGATTTACCTAAATGTCATGTTTAAAGGAATATGACAGTTTGAGAAATGCAATTATTTTCTTGCTTGTAGGGATTTAGAGATGATTTAAGCTGCACTACCAAAAACAAAAAAGTAAGTCACCTGCATTTCAAAACAATTATACTACACTATTACAAATATATTAGGGGAACCCATGGAAATTCCACGATAAAACAATAATATCAGACTTCATACCAAACATATTAAAACAAATGTATCGGTATTATAAACCAAGCACACCCTACGTAGTCAAAAATCAACTTGGTGATGTAACGACTTTGTGTTGACAAATCATGGATTGCGCTGGGCGGACATTGAGAAGCCGTAGATGAATGTTAGCAGGTTAACTGGAGAAAATAAGCTAACTAATCGTGAGATTGGGAAAGGAGCTAACGTTAAAGAAAATGACACCTGTCAAAAGGGGAAGTGGTTAGGGTTGGGGTATGGATAATGAATGTGCTTTTGTAACGTTGAGGTATAGCCATTGATTATGTGGAACTTACAAGGCAAAACCAGTGATGTTGTTCTGAAAAGATCACATTCTAAAACATGTTTCAGTTTTCAGGACACAACTAAAGCCACAGCTATAGTTTACATGTTATGGTGGAGCCATGTTTCCTTCTTGGGTTGTTGGTACAGCGCTTAAGCTCTAAACTATTATCTGTCCTGTCAGCTAAATAATTTCAATCCCTCATCAAACTCTCAGCAAGGAAGTAATAATAACTTTCAGAACATGTTAAACCATTTTCTTAGGATATGCTATATTAGCTACACAGCTAATATGCACTATGGAATGCAAGTTTCAAGTTTAACTTTTTTGTGGCATTTCCAATAGAATCTGACTTAATCTAGATATTTTTTTAAAAACTCCTCAGACAAGTAATTTCTTATTTGACATTTTTCATTCATTATGTTTTTTGGTTTTTTTAAATGCATAAAACTGATCCTGAAAGTAACTTTATTTTTTTAAACCCCTCCTGAAAGATTTTTTCAGGTTTGATAATGTAAATCATTGAGCATGTACTGTAGGTTTATTTGTCTGATGGCAGCTTTAGTATGTGAATTACCCATCAGCCCTGAAAATTAATGTCTTCAGGGTGGGATGCATTGACAAGAACTCCAAAGTGTTACCTCCTGAGGCATCCCACTCTTCAAATAAAAGTCTTTACTTCCCCTCAAATCATGGCTGAGAATCTGCCCGCAGAGGTTGGATCAAAGTGGAGTGTGGCACATAGACCTGTACTTGCTGCTGTTCATTCGGCTCAATTAAAGTCTGTCATTTCCTGCTAGTAACCTGCTCCCACCTCCAGCCAGAAAAACACACAGAGCAAAGCTCTCATCAGGAAGCGGTTAGAATGACACTGTTAAGTATTTTTTCCAATTAAGCTCTCTGCAACTAAACATTCAACAAGAGGATACTGTAGATATGTCATCAAAACTCATTATCCCAGATCTTTATTTAGCTTTTATGTGTCCAAGGAAGGTCGACTTCCTCAAAAATAACTAGCTTCACAGCATATTTTCTGGCCTTTTTTTACCCTTTAAACTGTTTAAAGTATGAAGGAGTATCATTGTTTGCTGTAGAGGATTTTTTTGGTTTCTATTTACCCTGCTGCTTCACAATCCCATCATACACATCTGTATGAAAGCAGTAAGCTGGTGAGACAGGTGTTTTGTTTGGTGTTGATTTATAACACAGCTAGAATCAGTTAGCAGGTAAGATAAGATAACCTTTATTTGTCCACAGTGGGGAACTTTGTGGTAGCTCAAAAATAAAGTACTGTAATCAACCTAAAATATTCCGTAATTTGGCCTCCAGGGTTCAGGAGCAGAAAACAGACATATCATAAAGTAGTTATTATTTTTGCCATGTTCCTCGTTTTATGTAGAGCTGCAGTGCAGCACACATGATCTACTAAGTAGCTTTCACTTTCACAATGCCATTAAGCTATCTGAAATGAAAAGCAGGGTGACGTTACGCCACCGCTGTTTTATTCATTGTAAATCAACTAAGGTGCCATACAGGATATTTTTTTTCCCTCATTATTGTAGGTTCTTGGTGTAAAAAAAGCTACAGATACCAACCACTGACTCCATATTACAGTCAACACACGTCATGTTGTCCCCAGACAATTTGCATTAACTGATGAACCTGCTAACAGTTGACCAGAGATACAAGACCTCCCACAGGCACGTACTGTATACTGTAAAGTCAATAAAGTGTCACTTTCCTTTTCTGTGAACACTTTGTATGGAATATATTATTATCTGCTTTGGCATTCTTTTGTAAGATTGCTTGTTTGTTAGTATTAGAAGCATTTTAAACGTACTTTCTTTTTCGTTTCATGTCCTGGTCATTTGGTGGATATGGAGTTATATCCACTCATCGGTAGCAGGTGTGGAGGTTAATCTCTATTAGCTCTACCTCCACTCCTCTAAAGGAACTCTAAGTATGTTCATCACATAATTGTTTTTTTTTAGTTTGCTTACATTTCTGTATATACACATATTTGAACTAGAGGTAATTTAAATGTAACATTTGGGGTTTTACCCCAAATCGTGACTCCTTATATACAGACACAGATTGATGCTGCTACTGCTGCTGATGGCAGCGCAGAGGCAGGGTAACAGTGAAATCCTTCTACGCTGCCGTTCAGACTTTCATACAGAGCAGTAATGCGTGATAAGGGTGCAGCAGTCCCACCTTGGGCTGTTTCAGCTGTTTGCAGTGAAGCACAAGAGAGTCGTGCCCTGAAGAGATGAAGACCTTTTGTCATGCATTTTTGTTTGGCCGCCCATATCCGCCCCTGTTCTTTGCAAAACTAGCTTTTGCTGAAAGTATATGCCGGATCAACATTTGTCATGTGACTGGAGGGATTATCAATTTTGAGGACAAGACATGTCCCTCTACAGTAATGCTTTTCCACCCTTATTGCAATATATCTATGGTTGTCGTGGTTACTGCTTGTTTGTCAGATGGACCTTTGTATCCGGCTGTAGATCATACAACAGTTATAGATAAGTATATTCGTCTGTCTCCTGCCATTCCAAATGTCAGCCATCACAAGTAGCTTGGAAGGCCGCTGACTTCACCTGAACATCTTTTCCTGGGAACAATAATGTTCCCCTTTTTTCTCTTGTCCTTCCTGTCAGCAAGAGAAGTTTTGAATGTCACGGTCCACCCCTTCTCCCAACCCCCAACAACTAGCAGATATTCCACCCCTCCCAGCACAGCCACCTACTTTCCTTTACAAATGGTAATGTGCTGTCTCATTCATTCTGTTGGTGGCTTTGTCATGGGGAGGGAGAAGCCCATGTGCATTAAGTGGCAGCTGTATGCATTTTGTAAATTGACTCCCCAATGACTGCCAGACTTGGCCCTATTTTGCTCTGTCCTTCTTTTCCCACTGTTGGTCTATTTTCTCCACTAAGCATTTGGTGGCTAAAGAAGCAGAGGGAAGATGTTTGTTTTATAGGACCTCTGATGTGAGGAGTGGCAGCTCTCTCAACAAGTGGCTGATGGATTTAATGCAGTTGGATAGCGGTACCGTGTGGTGGGCTCATTACCACGGTGGCTCACGGGGCTTATTGTCCTCCGCTGTTAGGATTTATGACTCTGATGAAAAAGGACTCCCATATTCAGGTAAGCAAAACAGTTGATCCCTGATATCATTACATACTGACCAAACACAGAAAATATCAAGAAGAAAATTGTAAATTGAGGAAAGTTTTTCAACAGTGTGTTTGAGCGGTTTAGCTGTGGCATGTGTCAAGCCCAGACTTTGTGAGTGTCTCTGGCAGGAACTGTACAGAAAGTTCTTGCAGGATGATTTGTTGAGTTCCCCTTACGAACTTTAAGAAGAAACCGGGTACTGATGAAGGGACAGATGCCCAGACTAACAGAGTTTACATAGTCAGCATGTATAAATTGGACGTGTGTGAATTTGTTTGTGCGTTAGTATGTTAGTCCTCAGTCCTAACAGTGTCACAGCATACCTTCTTCCCTCCTCAGCTGCATGGTTCCTCAGTGCTAATGTTACAAAGTGGACTATGACTGACCTTAGTGCAAGCTTTTGATCAAAACTGCTCACAACTGATTTGACAGCTTTCGTTCTTATTTCTTTTCTCACCCTTTCTCTATTTTCTCTATGCTGTTTTTCTTTCCCTCTGTTCCCTTGGAGTGCGCTCCGCTAACAGGCTGTCATTGGTATGGAGGGAGTAGGGTAAGCAGCAGGCTGCTGGGTTGCAGAAAAAAAAAAGGGGGGGGGGGTTATATGCTGACTGGAAATAGGTGGTCGTTTATTCTTGAGGCCTCCTGGGCAACATCAAGCCTATGTGTCCTTTCTATCTCACTATGATAGTGAAGGCTGGTGTGGCCAGGCCAAGTTTGGAGGACAGATGGTCTCTTTTGGAGAAGAGCCATAGCAGAGTACTCTCTGCTTGTGGGGTTCCGCTGGAATAGCCAAGAACAAATATAGGTTCTTTCTGTTTGGAGCGTACAGCAGCCTCAGCTTGTGAGACCTCTAAAGGCTCTGGGAACTACTGTGTGTTTTTAACTTGGATGTGATGTTAATGATGGTTCTCACATAAAGTTAACAGACATTGTGATGCTCCCATCACAATTTCAGTTGTGATGGGAGAATAGATGAATACTCTGGTCAGTAGTCATCTATTCTATATGTATTAAGAGGTCAAATGTGTCATCTTGTCTGTTTTAATTTTCAGATCGTTCTGAAACTACTAAAGGGCAATGGCAGTGTGCTGGCTGGCAGGCACTGGGCTAAGAGCCAGCAGGCGTGGTGTCAGTGTAGGAGACTCCCATTTATAGCCTGCCTCCAGTGAACTACCTGAAGCAAGCTTTGCAACTGTTGTATTGTATTATATGAGTGCAGTGTTGAAGCTCCATGTTTTGTAATGTAACTTGCATCATATCTGAGTTCTAAAACTCATTCTTGTTAGTTGAAACTACCATTAGCACTGTTACTGTGCTTAACTTGACAGATTGCTGTTAGAAATCGTGTTAATCTTGGCGAGTGAAGTCCATTTTCCGGGGTTGCAGTAATAATTTAATTCAAGGCTGTCATTTTAAGGCATTATCTACCACAGGAATGTATGTCATATTAGCACAGAGACCGCTGTGATACATGAGCTCTGTTGCAACTAGTTGATGAGTCAATTCTCCTCAAGCAATTAAAGGACATGTGTACTGAACGTTATATTTGTCAAAACACAATATTGTGACAAGGCATAAATGCCATGTTGGAGCCTTTTCCATACATTTCTTCTAACCCTGCTATGGCGCTTTGCTTCGCTGTGTAATCAGTTACAGTGCTGAAAGAGACTCAAGCAATGTTTTCAAAGAGAGATGAAAGAGGCGTACATATTCACATAATAAGATTTTCTTTGACTCTTGTCTTAGAAGTACCCTGGCTTAGACACACAATTAGTGTTCAAACCACACTCCTCTTGCCAATGTCTTTTCTTTGTTGGCAGTGCAGCATATGGTAGATATTATAGGATTTGTAAGTGTCCAAGAATTGAAAAGAATTCACCATTTTTGACTTTCTGCTGGGTAAATACTTGGGTGTTTACTTGAGTTCCCTGAACATAGTAAACTGTATTCTGACCACGGGGGACCCCTGTGCTTAAAGTCTTCCCCATGGAGCTATTGGTAGCTCGAAGCAGGACAGACTATGTGGGTGACCTGGTGGGAGAAAACAGATGATAAGACAACAACAACTAGAAAAAATAGCCCGCAGTCCAAACCAAGTCCACAGAAAAGCAAACAGCTATCTTTTGTTTAATTTTACACATGAGAGCACCATTGTTGACAGATGAGGTGTGGCGAGATGACTGTTGAAGTCAGTGACCTTGGTAAGCTTTGTAGCCACAGGACGAGATTGACTGTTCAGAAACCAAATTATATCTATGTGGCCTCTTTCACTCCAGCTGTTGTCTGTCTCAAATCTGTGGAAGGCTGAAATGGAAGCATGAAGCAACGTCCTTTTCGTAGAGCTTTCCATTCATTTGAAGAGTGAAATGGCTGAAAGGACTCGCATTTTATGCAGAGTATCAAAAGCAGCACCCATGCTGCAGGGAAGAGTCCTGCCTGGAGACTCTTGTTTGACAGACCCAATGTTTTAAATCTTTGCACCTGGATACTGACTGGGCATTGGTGAATTTTGCAAGGAATGACCATGGAGAATAATGAGACCATGAGGCTATACATATGTTTACTCCGGGTTGTCTGACCTCCTTTTTTTATCTCTTCTACTGATTGTTCTTCTGTTGGGTCAACATGAATGTGTGTACTTTGAGATATAAACAAACCAGCTCTTATCATCTTCCACTTCTGCAGAAACTGCATCTGTATAACCCATCTCTTGTTACACATACACACAGTTTGTGGACACATTTCTCTGCTGTAGTGCTTTCGACATCCTCTAGGTCTCCTCTGCTGTTGTCAGGCCAGTCGTCCTGTGGCTCATACCCACACCTCCATTTGTGGGTATTACCATTCATCACTACAGATTTGCTTCTGTAGTGATGACATGATGCAGATTGTCAGTGAGAGGAGATCAGTTACAATGCACATGCAGGCTGATCGAACACTGAAAAATAATTACAAAGACAGACGAGGGAGAAGGCCAGTGTGAGTAAGACAATAGATCAAAGCTAGTGCTTTGATTAATGACAGCAGGTCAGAGCACTAGCTTTGATCTTTGGTCTACGTAAGTAGGTCAGGGTAAAATTATGAATTCACGGGTGTTGCGGGATGTTGAAGTCTGTGACTGCCTTGGCTCTATTATTCCATCCCGCTTCAAGGCTGTGATGTATTGTGATTGTCAGTTTGTGTGTTCGTTCGTTCGTTCGTCGTCCATTAGTTAGTCCACCAAATATCTTCGCAACTGTTGCAGATAGAAAGTTTAACAAAAAGCACATTACTCGGGCGGCAAAGGGAATGAAAATGAGATGATGACTTTGACCTTGAGAAAGCTAGGTCAAGGTCAAATTTCAACTTTTGTACACTCAGGAACCGATAGATAGATAGATAGATAGATAGATAGATAGATAGATAGATAGATAGATAGATAGAAAAATGAGGGTGAAGGCCAGCGTAAGACTGTAGATCAGAGCTAATGCTTTCATCTATGAAAAGCACTAGCTTTGGTCTTTGACCTATGCAGGTAGGTCAGGGTAAAATTTTGAATTCAGGGTTGTCACGGGATGTTGCAGTCTGACTGCCTTGGTTCCAGTTGTATTTTTGTTAGTAACATGGCTGGTTTGTGACATATTAGTTGTCCTTTAATTGATTAGGTCATCAGACTTTTTGTTGTTGGCTTTGGAAAATGTTTCAGTGCTTGCAATTATATTGTTTATAATGTTTCCCAATGAGTTATCTGGCCCAGTTAGCCCCAAGATCAATCATCCCATTGCATCTTTAAGAGGAATCTAGTCGGTCGGCATGTTCAATGAAGAGTCTACTAAGACTGTTAGAAAAGAACTCTCTCCATTCACTTGATAAGATGGGAAAGTTTTGGAACTGAAAAATTGTTCACCAGTAAAATAGCAACTACAGGTACATTTTTGTGCTGGAATAAAACTGATTGTGCGCTGATTTAGAACTGATAACACTTTAGGAAGGTACTCAGTAGTTTACTTTCTGAACAATTAAGAATACAAAAAATACATCATTATACATTGCCAAACAATCCTGGAAACAAATACAGCAAATGAGTTGCTTGATAAACATCAGCAATGAGCATTTAGTATCAGTGAATTGCTGAACCTTAAAAATAGACTAATTTAACTTCCTAATTATTTAAAACTGTCCAGCCAACATCAGATTTTCAAAGAAGACATAGCTGTAGCTGTCTAGTTCACCAGTTTATTAACCGCCTTTAAAGATACCTGAGGTATGAACATTTATGAGGATTGTCAGAATGAAAAACATGTTGAGAAATTATTCATACGTTTATTTGAAGTTAACCCAATTTCTATTCTGCACTATCTACTGGTATCTCTCTGAAAATGATGAGAGACTTCATCTTTATCAAAACTGCAGCAGAGATATTAACTGTAACCAAAAAGAGAGAACACCTTTTAACTGTCTTGCATTAGCTTTGTGTTAAATCTGGAAATGATGTTAAGGTGCTCCTTAGCAGCAAAAGGACTGCTAAGGAGCACCTTGACATCATTTGTTGTTCCATAGCAGCAAAAGGACCGGTTCTAAATGACCTTCTAACTCTAAGGTGGAAATGTTCAACATTGAGGCCCCGTCCACACGATGCCGGAACGTTTTGAAAACACAACTTTTTTGTTGCGTTATACGCCTTCTGTCCACATGACAACACAGATATCCGGAATGAAAACACAACTTTTTGAAAACGCTGACCTAGGTGGATTTTTTTAAAAGCTCTGTGTCTGCGTTGTCGTGTGGACGGTGTATCCGCAACTTTTTAAAAACGTTGACGTCTTGCCTGCGACAAAAACCTCTGTGATGTCATATTTTTGGGCCCGTGTGTTGTGACAATAAAACACGGAGGATTCGTATTGGATAAAATTTGACTCAATACTGCCACCACATGGTTTGGTATGCTTATAGCCGACTTCGAAAACGCACTGGTGCGATTACGTGTGGACAGAGATTTTTTCAAAAACGCTATTGTGTGGATTCAAATTGTTTTCAATGCGTTTTTAAAAAGTTGCATTTTCAAAAAAATCCATCATCGTGTGGACTGTGCCTAAGATCCGTGCAACAAATCTGTAAATTCCACACTTCTACAATGCTCCAGTCAATCCCAGAGCTGTCATTGACATGAGGGAGAGGGTGAGATATAGAGGGAGTCATGGACGATGAAGTTGACTATTTTTGATTACTGACACTCCCAATATCCTCCCCCTAATAGATTATGCTGTCAATTTGCCACTCATCACTATTGAAGCAGTACTTTTAATTCCGCTGCTTATTAGTTATATAACCTCTGGAAACCCAAGCTAATAGTTGAATTTGTGCTTGTGAAATGCTCATATATACTAGTATTTAAAGTTGCTACTAGGCTGGATATGGTTTGATTTTTTGTTTTCCACATATTGTGCTCAGTAAAGCAGCTGGCTGGAACTCAATTCATCGGTTTCCTCATCTCCCGCTGAGGGTGTTACCCTCCATTCATCGTGGCCATTAAAATCTCAGCATTACTCCCTGTAGGCGATATTGACACATCAGGGTTTTTGGCTGGTGGTCTGACGACAGTGAGAGAGGGTGGAGTTAGATGATAGGAATCATAGTGGCCCAGATATAGGGAGTTATCATTATGTGCAGGAAGGGGTGGTTTTGGCCGTTAATGGTAAGGCCTTAACATCAGCGTTAATTTGAGTGTCAGCTGGTGGTAGATGCTTCCCTGTTGTGAGGCTGATTTGTGGAAGCAGGAGATGAAAGAGGAAAAAGTTGAATGGTGCATTTGGTTTCCTTTGGTCCACACTTTCAAAGCCTCAGTAGGTGTGAGTGCCGGTTCACAAACACACCGGCTAACACACAGTGGCCTTTCTGGTTACAGAGGCACTTGGGGTTGGTTTCCACTTGGTTTTCTCATGCCCCAGATGTGAACTCACATGGATACCATCGCCAATTAATTGGGCCCATGGTTTAATGGCACAAATCCCTTTAAAAGAAGATTGGCAAAATTCCTAATATTTTTTCCCCCTTCCCACTCCACCGCTTTCACCTCTCTCCTAACTTCACATTATCCGTTGCTTTAAATCAACAAAGGTACAGATTTGCTCTACTGAAGCAGAAACACAGAAGTTTTCATCAGAAAATGGTTGCTGTCATATGTCTCTCCATGCCGTTCCCTCTCTGGCTACAGCTGAGATGAGTTCAATATCTGTCCTGCCCAGAACCATTTTATTCACCTTCTCTTTCCCAACACAAAGTTGAAACAGCTGCTCACAAAAAACAAATGAAAGCTGAGCTCCCACATTGGTTTAAATCAGTTCCTTGAAGGGTGAAAGACTAACACGGCATACAGTGCAAATTTGATCATGCTTGAGTGTGATGTGACATGAAATGTGATTCCTTGATTTTATTGTGAGTTTATTGAGCAATCAAATGGTCGGAAGTGAAGCGTAAGCAACGTGCCTTGAGGTGTATTTGCTTTCCGCTTGGACTTCTTCCTTCCTCTGTGTTAATGATGAGCACAGTATGAGACATAGAAATATCTGATTGGCTGCAGATGCAGATGTCAACATAAGGCAGTAGAAGGCAGGTAATAACTAAAATAAATGGGATTGTGAATACATGAAGAAGGATAATTCCTGCTTTGCATAGCATTGCTGCTTGACTCACTATATGATGAAGTCCATGTGCTGGAAAATTGGTGTAATCATGCTGGCCTCTAACCTACATTACACTTTAATTTTGCTTCGGGAGCAGAGGGTGACTAAATCATGGTTTGGCCTTCGCTCTGGAGGTTGAGGCATCTTGGGGACGAGGCTACTACTTCCTGCTGAGAACAGAAGACCATTAATGTGGCTCAATTACACCGGGTTTATTAAAGATAATTGACTATCATCACAGGTCTGTGTTCTGCTTGGGGTTCAGAATGGCTCTGTCACTTGCTAAAGACTAAATAAACATGTTTGACTTTGCCCTGTTTTTCAATTTTGGAGGAATGTAAAAATTGGGGAATGTGAAAGGCATGCCTGGAACACAATGAAATTCCAAAGTTAGGGCAACGTGTCTTCTTTTACCCACAAGATCGTCTGGCTTTCTGTTTTCAGTGCTGTAGATAGCATCATAATAACACATTGCTCTGTTATAATAATAACCAATTACAGTCAAACCTCGGTTTTCGAACGCTTCTGTTCTCAACCAAATCGGTTTTCGACCAGAAAATCCGAGAATTTTACGTCTCTAAACTCGACCAAAATTCTGCTCTTGACCAAACCGAAAGAAGCCAAGTGTACCTGAATGCGACTGACTCGGGAGCCGAGCGAACTCGAATGCCCAGGATGCTTCCTCCGTAGCGCATTCGTGTTCAAAGTTTGAAAGGATATATTTAATTAAGATAAAACACAGCGTCTATTTCTAACCTTTTTTATTTTTGGTAAACAGTATACAATGCAGTTTATGGTGTAAACCAAAAGAAGCTGAGCATACCTGAACGCGACTCACTTGGGAGCCGAGCGAACTGCCCAGGATGCTTCCTCCGTAGCGCATTCGTGTTCAAAGTTCGATAGGATATCTTTTATTAAAATAAAACACAGTGTCTAATTCTACCCCTTTTTATTTATGGTAAACAGTATACGGTGCAATTTATGGTGTAAAATAGTTTTAAAAAAATTAGAAAAATTAGTTTTTAGACTTGGAACGGATTAAAATTATTTACATTAATTATAATGGGAAAAATAGTTTCAGATTTCATCTCGCTTTTCGAACAGCCTTCTGGAACGGATTATTTTAGAAAAACGAGGGTTGACTGTATAATAATAATCATTCCTTTGATGATCCCTTAGGGAATTTTTTTTTCAACTCCAAATATTAACACAAGTATGTCTATTGTACAGGCCGGTACACACTCTCACACATACACACACATGGGGCCAGTAGGTATGCACATAATGAGAGGTAGAGCGGCGGGCAGCTCTCATGTGGGGCTCACCATGAGCAACTTGTAAAGGGACGGAGACATGCTCAAGGTCACTTCAGCAGTGCTCAGGAAGTGAACTGATGCCTCCCACTGCCAGTTCACAATTCCAAATGTTTTGGCCCGCAGGGGTCTTGAACCGGCGACCCTCCAGTTCCCAGCCCAAGACTTAGTGGATTGAGCTACTGCTGCCCCGCATATGATAGATCTGTGCTTATTAAAATGGGAGCTCCAGAACCATTACAATTTTGGCTGTGAGGGCAATCCATATGCAAATTCTAATATTTTGCTTCTATAATTTTAGCACAAATTTTAAGAAACCTTTGCAACTTCTCAAGTGGATGCTTCTCAAGATATGGATGTTATGCGCTACAGTATCTCTCCGTCTATATATTGGAATAAGCTCACTTGAAAACCTCACCCTGTCACGCTTTTTAACTCCACCCACTACCTGTCAATCAAGCGCCCAACCAATCACGGTGCCCAACAAATCACGGCGCATCTGCCAGAAGGAATCAAGTGAACAGTATGGCATAAGGCATTGGGCAGCGAGGCTTTTTGTTGCAGTTACGCCTTTTGTCCACCCGACAATGCAGACATCCAGGACAAAAACGCTGGCCAAAGTGAAGTTTTTTGAAAATGCCGGGTATGGGTTGTCATGTGGACGCTGTAACCGAAACTTTTTCTGTTCGGGGGGCGTCTCCCTGCAACAAAAACTGCTGTGACGTTAGTGTGTGTGACCCGTGTCTACATGTACACACAGAATGGACGAAGTTAAAACCGACGTATAGCAGCTCCACGTTGATAAACATGCTTGACGGTTGGATATTTGTTCCTCTGTTTCGTTCTTTATGAGTCATAAAGTTTATATATTTATTCATTCATTTATCCTTCACGTAAAATGTAGAAATCACTGTTCAGGTAGTAATCTAGAAGGATATGCGCTGGCATACATGACATCACCATGTCTCACGTTGTGTTACAGCAAAAGCTTGGCTAGCATCAGTTGGCTATTGTTTATCTGGAGCTCTCCACTTTAGCAGTGTAGCATTAGCTCCATAGAACAAGGTAGCTAGTTATTTTTTCCATATGTTTGGTATGAAGTCTGATATTATTGTTTTATCGTGGAATTTCCACGGGTTCCCGCTAATATACATATATTTGTATGCAAATAGTTAGGAGGTCCTCTCAAAATTTTTTCAAATTTAGGAACATACATAGTGTATGTTCCTAACTTTCGTAAGGGCTGTCAAAATTTTTTCAAATTTAGGAACATACATAGTGTATGTTCCTAACTTTCGTAAGGGCTGTCTGCTCTCAGTGGATTAGTCTTAATTATTTTGTGCACAGAGTGTGGCCTTTCACCTGGCATTAATTAGGGCCATATTATTGAAATACATGTAGATTATCCTTGTCTCACTATGTAATTTTCATAAACGTGTTTTCGTACTTTATTTTTCTTACACTTCGCTAATGTAAAAAACATGCAAAGATTTCAATGTGACATATTACATAGCGTGTGGATATGTCAAACTAGGAGGACTGCAAAAGAGCCACAAACAAACTCATTTAAATGTTGGTCCACACTTTTTTTTCAGATGGTCTTCCTCTCTATTGCCACAGTCACAGTAGTGTAGGACTGGAAGAAGTAGCTTATGGGAACTGTGGTTGTATAAGCAGCCTGACATCATGCCATGTGTCCTTCTGTGGTGAAAAGGCCTATCAGTAGTTACGACTATTAATCTCCTGGTTGTGGACAGAAAGTCCGTCCTTTTCTGACAGTGTATTAATATCTGCTGTGTCTTTAATGAGGCCACAATGTCAGGATTATTTTAAGAGCTGGGAAAACTGCTCGGCCACTCCTATCTGCACTAACTGAGATCAGAGATTGACTACCAAACATCAGAAGCAGAAAATGCGTTCATTACTATAATTGGGCCTGTCTTTCAATGCTGTCTCTCTTCCTCCCTCTCTTCCCTTTTCACCAGGCCTTGTGTCTTAAACAGCCATAATGGCAATGCATTACTCCAGTAATAAAGGGTTGTTAGCAAAGTAGACCGCCCACCCTCCATCTGCTGCCTCCCTTGTACACATGGCCGCAAAGGAAATGACAGAAAAAAGAGCCCTACAGGTCACACAGAAGATATATTCTGCTGACCAAGTAGCTTGTGGCGCTGTCATTGGTTGGGGGTTCATTAATCACTGTCACCGGGAAAGCGCGTAATAGAAAGCAGGAAAGGGAAACACAGACCACCATGTCCACTGCCTTTCCTCATGGTGAAATTACGGCCAGTTCACCCTTTACTGACCCTGTGGAGAAACAAACAAAGAGAGGCTGGACAGTTAAGAACAGTAAGTAAGACAGTAAGACAGTAAGAACACAAACCTACTGGTCTTCTCTGTCAGTGAAGGTTTGTTTGTTAATTACAAATTCAGTGGTGGGAAAGAGATGGGAGACTTTCAGTAATATGCTTTCAAGTGAGGTAATATTTCTTCTTTTTCAAATTCCTTGCATTGAAATTGCTAAAACTCAAGGTTACCATGTTTCACCTAGTTACAGATCATACACCTGTGCAGTGTTGTGTAGACATAAATACGACAAAAACATTGATTAAGTGAGACCTGTGATCTGTAACTGATGGCAGGGCTTCAAAACCATTAAGTTCTTTTTTCATTTTTTCCATATTTTCATTATTTAACTGATAAGATATGTTTTTGTCAACACAGTCCCTCTAGCTCTGGTACCAGCTCCACATAAACTGGTTTAGAGTCATTCATGCTGCTTTGCTGTCATTCACCCTGATGACAGTATGCCAGTTTCTTTGTTCATTTTGCTCTCCAGTAACCGCTGTTGGAGTGTCACAACTGATGCAGCTCTTTTGTGTAGATGGCACCTTTTGCTGTCTTTTGAGTCAACATTTGGCGTTTGGGTGTGAGCCAGCAGACTCCCACAGTCACTCCTGCGTTTTATAACAAGCTTGAGGCCTGATTTGTCTGAGTGGAGAAACAGAATAAATATCAGTCAGCAAGAAGATGTGGAAACATTTAGAATGGTTTACAGCATATCATCTTCTAAAGTGTGGGTAATAGTTAACATTTTACACAGTAGAGTTGGTCATCTTTTATATTTAATATTTCTAATTCCATTCAATTAACTTGGGGTTCTCGGTTATTCATAATGTCGTAGTGTTGAGGGCAGCGTCAAAGCAAACCATTTGCTCATTCCACATATGAGAAAAATATATAATTTCTGAAAATGAATTTTATACAATTGTGCACGTATCATTGTCTATAAAGAATGTATCATCAAATATTAATGACTCATTTGTGGCGTTAACAGGCTGCTGGTGTTATGAAGACTTTTGTTTGTAAAACCCCCTGTCTTTCATTCCTTACATGTCACATGGTTCGTAACGGTTTAGTCACATGCTGTTGAGAGAAGGACAACTGTTATTTACTTAGGGATGCACCAATCACCAAGCACGGTACACTCGCTGATGTGTACATTGTTCAGGCAAAAGTCTTACGTCATGTTAGTTGTGCATCTTTTCTTGTTCAAAATAAGTTTGACACATGGAATGCTTCCGGAATATTCCAGAGTTTCAGGGCAACACAAGTTTGTGAATGCTGTGGTCCATGACACAACCCAAGTCAAAGTACCCATCTACCAGTGGGGCAGATGCTACAGAAGCTGCTCTTGACACCGTGGAAACTGAAATATTTTTTTATGAACCCAAAAGCAGAATTGGAAAATAGCAACTCTCAATCTTTCTAATGGAATTACAGTTTTGGAACTGGTAATCAATGTCCAACACAGATACTCTGATTAAGGCATCATTCAGTATATTTGAATAAGTTAATAATGGGTAAAATAAATCTGAATGGGAGAATTAACATTCAAACTTTGAATTTTTACGAATAATGAAATTGAACGCAGCTTCAAACCAAAAATTTACAGCCTTTTCTGGTACATAAATGGTCTATATCAAAAATGAGTGATATTGGCACTGTTGACTGGACTGTCACATAGTCCATTATTTTTCTTTTGCCAACTGTACAACTGTGTCTGTCTGTACAGACAGACATACTTCCAGAAAAGTTCTCATAGCCAAATCACTCACATGATATCTTTCACAGTATCTTTCTGTCCTTTTACATCCTTCTGTTGAATAGTAGTGACACGCCATTCTGACTGATCAATAAAGCTGTGTTCACAACTAGTTTGATCAATAATGGTAGAAAGAGGCTTGTTGATAGTTTTTGCAGTAGACTTAACTGAAATGGTGTCATCATTGGTCTATTTCTACACATTTAGGTCATGCATGCATAAACTTGTATGTGGTTCCAGCACTTCATTATTTTAGTGTTTTCAACTTGAGTGTATATGGGTGTTGTCTATCTCACAGCTAATCTTGATGTGGCTCAACTTTACGCCTGAAAACAGTTTTTCTTCCTCCTTCAGTGTAAATGACAGAGAAATGTAAACAGTTGTTTGGAGATGGAGCCTGCCATATTAAAGGCCATCATACAGAACTGCATTTTGACCCAACTATATCCATCATGTTTACAGTGAAACTTTATGAAGAGAATAGCTCTAAAAGGTCTTATCATCTTCACTGAAACCAAAACTAGCTGTTCAGCCCTTGGTTCCCAGTGAAATGCAGGGTTTATTCTATAACTCATTGGGTTTTCACATGATTGCAGTACTAAGAGAAAAGAGGCACACTAGCAACACAGAGAACAAGAAATAAGCATTTAGGTCAGTGTAGGAAGACTTGCAATTTATGAAGACTTGCAGCATGGTGTGGTGTGATCTGATCCTGTAGCGCTCACTGTTTGAAAATAAGTGGTATATTGTCTCTATCTCCTACTCACAGTGGACATACAATACACTTAATAGGAGGGGATGAGATTGATTAGAGAAGGAGGTACATGCGTTTCCAGGAGTTGCCCACTTCTTTTCGGACACTTACTGTCATTGTCAGTATATGTTATTATGTTGTTTAAATTATTTTCCGGAGTTGAAAGAGGCTTTATGATCAATGTGGTGTCGAAAAGCCACACATAGCTGATAGACTATATAGGGACATTACTTAAACATGGGAATGGAAACCATATGAGTTGGCAGCCTGTGTGTGCTTTAGACATGTGAAGTACCAGAGGAAATGAATTAGCCTTTCAACGATGAGCTCGACAAAGTTTATTCTAAGGTTACCATCTTCCTTTTCTTTGGTTTTCCACGGCAAAATATTAAACATTAAACTTTTTCTGTTATAAGTTACGATCATTTTGTGCACTGAATCTTCATTTTCATATGTTTTGTCTAGCACTACATTTCTGTTGTATAGCCTAGTTTACCTTATCAACATTTGGCTTCCATATTGAAAATGGGAAATTGCATGACCAGTGAAAATGTAAAACCATGCCTCTTGTATAACTTACAGGCTTGATGATAGTATATGTAGTTGGACCAGGTAATTGTACATGTAAACATTTAACTGAATATGTTCCTCTAATTTCAATAACTTGCATCATTACAATCAGTTCCAAATTTATAGTTCCAAATCAAACACAACCATTGATGGGGCTTAGTAACAAGTACCATATTTTGCGCACCAGAAGGCATGCTTAAAAGCCTTTAGTTTTTTCAAAAATCAATGTTGTGCCTCTAAACACGAAGTGTCTAATGTGTACACTGAGTTCTAAAATCTGTAAAAATATTTTTGTGTGATTTTAGTCAGTGCTCCACCAGATCGGCCATTTTCCACTGACATAAGACGTAATACTTAACTATGTACGCCGGCAACAATAGACCAATAGTAGACAATGGACGCCCGACCCTGGCATCAATGAAGACACATGCTCATAAAGCGCAATTTAAACTCCAGGCTATCAGTTACGCAGTTGTGAACAGTAATAAAGCAGAATAAAAAAATCTATAGTTCAAAAGTGGAGGAAGCAAGAGGATCACCTGCGCCAAGTTAAGAAAAGAAAAGAATTTTCCGTGGGCAACCAATCAAGATGGCCGTAGTTAGAAGATGAGCTGGAGGGATGGATTCTGGTACAAAGAACAGCCGGGAGAAGCGTCTGTGCTGTCATGTAAAGCATCTGAATTTGGAGCTTGCCAACGTCACGGGAGGGCGAACTAAAGAACTCCAACCGCTGGACATTGGTGTAAACAAAATGTTGAAAGTTAAGCTGCGTGCGTCTGGGAGTAATGGATGAGACATGGTGAACACACGTTTACCAAGACTGGGAGTCAGCGCCGAGCGAGTTACGCCACAATATGTGAGTGGATCGTGGATGCGTGGACTAACGTATCTGCTTAGACTTTTTTCAGAACTTTTGCAAAAGTCGGCATCATTACTAGGCAGCTGCCCGGAAACGAGACGGACTCCGACAGATACTGAAATTGCCGACTGTTCAGTTCAGAGACCAAAGTTCAGGACTTTGAAGGATTTACCACAGACTGATCAAAAAAATAAAATAAATAAATAATAAAAAATAAAACTCAGCATCCTTCTACCAATATATTCACTATTCTGAGGAGAGATAGTGAATATATTGGTAGAAGGATACTGAGTTTTGAACTGCCAGGCAGAAGGCCTAGAGGAAGAGGTTTATGGATACAGTGAAAGAGGACGTGAAGGTAGTTGGTGTGAGAGAAGAGGATGCAGAAGACAGGGTTAGATGGAGGCAATTGATTCGCTGTGGCAACCCCTGAAGGGAAAAGCTGAAAGGAAAAGAGGAAGATTAAAAAATAAAATAATAACAACATATTTAAAAATCATATTGGTTTATTTTTCGAATTTTAAATACATAGTACAGTACAGTTCAACCACAGTCACTGCTTTCCTTTCGTTACCTTGTTGTAGCATGCGCCAAACAATAAGGTTTGCCGTATGTGTAGTTTAAATATAGAAATAAACTCCATAATTTAGACTGTGACTCTTTATGCGATGCGCCGAATGATGCGCAAAATACGGCATGTTCAACATAAGTCAGCGATATGATCATTCTTTGTGGTAACAGTCACTTGAAGGTGGTTGTGCTTTGTGGTGATTTTGAGGAATACCAGCCCCTCGCAAATTAGAATTTCTGTGCTAATATTTTCCTTAATGTTTTTGTGTGTCTGCCACAGATCCGACTCTTCCAGCTGTCGCTCAGCCTTGACAGCACGCTGTCAGGAAAGATTCTCTCCGCTGCGCCTCAGCACTTCTCAGACACTTGTCCTTGACGTCCAAATGCTGTCTGTCGATCGTCGAGCCGGTCACCCTCTGTGAGTTATGATGACGGCTGCCTCATTGATTCAGGGAAGAGGCACCTCCTCCACTCACCACTAAGCAAATCACATGATGAAATGAAGAAGGTCCCTGAACGTCTGCTCTTCAAGGAGTCTGCCAGCAGGGTATGAGTATTTTGAGCCCTGTGACAGATAGCAAATCAAACCTTGTGGGAATTGTGGGAGACCCAGAAGAGTACTCAAGAGCCATGCAGTCAGAAGAGCTATATAGCAGGAAACTCAAGGCTATGAACGGTAGCATGGGGCCTCCGGCCTCCAACATGCAGGGGAAAACTGATGGCAAAACAAATGGTACTCCAGCTATGCCTAAAATGGGTGTCCGGGCTAGGGTGACAGAATGGCCTCCGAAGAAAGATGGATGGGACGGTCGGCCTTCACCAAATTATCAGAGTGTGATACCAGTGTTTCAGAATGGTCAGCAGGAGCATACTGTGGAAATCCTGGAGCAAGGTGAAACAGTTGGTCTGGATGCAGACTACTCTGACAAATACACTTTGAGTGACCTCGGCCAATCCCCACTGAAGAGTCTTCATCCGATTCGTCAGCGCAGCAACAGCGATGTTACCATTAGTGACATTGACTCTGAGGACATCATGGATCAGAATGCTGTCAATCCAAACACTGGGGCTTCATTGCACCGTGAATATGGCAGCACATCATCTATTGACCGCCAGGGCCTGAGTGGCGATGGCTTCTTTACCATGCTTAAGGGATATCGAGTAGACACCTTGGACCATCGTAGTGCACCACCTCTGGGCTTTCCTGAGCTCTTGCGCTGTGATGCCTCCCTGTCCCCTAGTCTGCAGACAGCAGCACAGATTGCCAGGGGTGAGATAGTCCATATTCCAGGCTACGAATATATAGACAGTTCCCTCCTCTACAGCAGAGAACGAGAGAAGTCCTTCATTAGGCGACTTAAATCGGAATCATCCGAACCGTCTCTGTTCAGAAAGCTGCGGACCATAAAGAGTGAGAGTGACGCCTTGCGACTCTCAATTGAGGATGACCGGCGACCACTCAGCTTCCAGAAGTGCTTCGCACACTACGACGTCCAGAGTGTTCTTTTCAACATTAGCGAGGCCGTGGCTAGCAGAGCTAACTTGAGCCAGAGGAAGAACACCACAACTGGGGCCTCGGCTGCCTCAGCTGGAGTAGGACCTGGTGCTGGTGGAGTGTGTGGGACTGGAGCTGGGCCTGGACCTGGGTCAGGCTCAGATTGCGGACCTCCAGGATGCAGCAGCGGAAATGGCGCCATGTTTGAATCTCCACTAGGAAGCAGGGAGGACTTAAACCCGAAAGAGAACCTGGATGCTGATGAGGGAGACGGGAAGAGCAACAGCTTGGTGCTGAGCTGTCCTCACTTTCGCAATGAGATTGGTGGGGAGAGTGAGAGGAGGATTTCCCTCTCTAGAGCCAACAGTGCCAACTACAGTGGAATGTCAGAGAGCTGCTCGTTTGAATCATCTTTAAGTTCCCACTGCACCAATGCAGGAGTTTCTGTACTGGAGGTGCCTCGAGAAAGCCAGCCAATCCACAGGGAAAAGGTCAAACGCTACATCATCGAGCACATAGACCTTGGGGCGTACTACTACCACAAGTACTTCTATGGAAGAGGTAAGGACTGTTCATTATAAATGTCTGATTAGAGGATTTACAGAGATTAAAAAGTGATGTTATAAGAGGATGAAAATGACTCAATGCTTAGGATTGTTAAACTTTCCAGGTCAAATGATTTTCCTGAATCAAGACTAAGCCCAACGTTGCATGAGGGTTCCCAAGCGGGACACACTCTTTTCATTGGGTCAGATATCTTTCTGTAGTTATTTTTGTAGGACCAGATGAAATGAAGTCCAGAACAATAGCAGGCTTGTGTTGGATGTGAGGGTGTGTATTTCCCTTCCTTGGGAGAGGAGCGGTCATGTCCTCCCTGTGATATTGTGCTGAACCCTGCAGAGAAGCTGTGATTTGTCATGTGAAGAGAGATGTGGGTGGGTGGGGGATTGCAGCTGTTCCCCACAGGGTGTGGGGACCCCTTTTATGAAATGTTGGGGTCAGCAAAACTATGCTGAGGTCCAGATCCCCTCATTAAAACACCTATGTGAGGGATGCCAGAAAATGCCATGCTGACCCGACCCATCAGTGAGTAATACATATCTGTTGTCTTCTCCGTCCATGCATTCAAGTTTCCTGCTCTCAGCAGATTACATTACCTTTTCTTAAGCCTTCTCGGAAAACAGCTGCTTCACCTTTCACACCGAGCAATGTCTGACCTTTAAAAAGGTGGGTGCTATTGAAATATTCCTCAATGCAGGCTCAGTGTCTCCATTCAAGGTTAATGAGATCATTATGGTATCAGAATTTGTTAGAACATGGCATTGCGGTTACAATCATCTATGGTGACTTGCTGCCTTATTCCCAGGACAGTGTATAACTGAAATTTCCCACGGTGCTGTCAGTGTCATTTTGGTGTTGAAGCTTGTACAGTCTACCATAAATACAGCTCTTGCCCTTCTTTCAAATGGGGTTGTATTCACCACACACAAACTGTCGCAACAAATCAGGC
Source organism: Antennarius striatus (assembly GCF_040054535.1). Lineage (NCBI taxonomy): Eukaryota > Metazoa > Chordata > Actinopteri > Lophiiformes > Antennariidae > Antennarius > Antennarius striatus. Next base: position 18,135,166 of record NC_090786.1, on the reverse strand, counting down.
ACATACTTGCGCGCGCACGCACGCACACACACACACACACACACACACACACACACACACACACACACACACACACACACACACACACACACACACACACACACACACACACACACACACACACACGATTCCAAGCCTCCACTTTAGGGCATGCTCATCCTAAATTGAGCAGTGATCCCATTGATTCATAAAACACTCCTTCCTATAGCATCAAGAGTGTATCTTCCGTGGCCGCCCTAATAGGCAGTGTATTCACAAGTCGTACTGGATGGGTATAGAATATGAAATTTACAATCGAGGATAACCAGGGAATCATAAGCTTTTTGGGACCAGCAAGGCAACCAGTGGGGTTTTGGTGGAGAATGGTTCTTCTTTAGTAAATCCTCTTTACTTTTAATTAATATTTTCTGTCAGAATCTTTTTCCTCATTGTTCGCTGTCCGTCAAAAATCCAGAAATGGATGAATATGCAAACATGTTGAACATTGTGTGTTGAATATATCTGCTTCACAATAAATTATTTTGTCAGCATTCATGCACTGGCGGTTTTAATGAAATTATGCTTGTTTAAAGTAATAAAGTGAGCTTATTTGTTAATTAACGACTTTGCATAATTAAACAGAACATGAGAGAAAAGAGATAGAATGTGGGAGTGAACATGACATAGAGAGAGAACAGACATGTACATTATTGGCTGAAGTAGAGGGGTGTAAATGTAGAGGGGTGTAAATGTGATATCACGTAAAATAGCACTCACCAATCACTTAGAACAGGGGTGTCAAAGTGAAATACACGGAGGGCCAAAAGAACAAATTTGCTACAAGCCGAGAGCCGGACTGATTTAATGTTTAATAAAACATATAAAAATGAACATAGCCTATTGAACCAAGAGCCAACACGGTGTATATTTTTTAATGATTAAATAAATAAAGCAGTATTTTCTTATGGCTCTGTCAGTAACTTCAAGGGAAACCTTTTCATTGCATGCATTATAAACTAAAAATAGATCACTGTGCATGCATTATTGCATGCACAATAATAATGTTGTGCATGCACAATAATAATACATTATTGTGCAAAAAAATTTTAAAAAATCATTGTGCTCTGCAATCCTACCAATCACTGCTTTCAAATAGTAAAATAGAAAAACAAATTCAAATCAGTTGTATCCTTTCTCATGGCTCTTATCTGTAATTTTCCCTGAGTCCATTCAACTGAAATAAATACAAATAAAATAAAACAAAAATCTACGGCACAGACAAAACAATACAGAGCTTCCTTCAGGTCTTGTAGAAACAAATATAAAAATTTAACTTAATTTAAAACTGAAAATACGTTACTGCTCTGTGATGCTCACTTGTTTGAGGCCGACCCTGATATTTGATGGTGTCTCATCTTTCATACAAGTTCGTCAATGTTCGGGGTCAGGCTGAGCTGAGGAAATCCTCAGGATGGATTGAAGGTGTTTATCAGTCAGGCAGCTCCTGTGTGATGTTTTGTTCAGCTTTATCAGAGTGAAGTATTCTTCACACACATATATGCGGCTAAAGATAGAGAGCGTCCGAGCTGGATGTGCAGCTGGGACATTGTGTTGGGGATGAAACGAGCAAACTTAGCAAAATACACACAGGTTGACTTTTTACCTCTTTGAACATTTACTCTAACTCCCACCTGGCTTGGAAACCCCTGCTCTCAGCGTCCACCTTCCTTTTAGCCAATTTTGAGCAGGGGAGTAGCTAAATTCATCCTCCGCTCTGACTGCTGATAAACAATGAAACCAAAGCTAGCTTGTATCACTGCCTGACTTCCGTTACCATTGCATTGTGGGGAATCAGGGCTCAAAATTGTGACCATTTTGGTCTCATATGCGCCCAAATTTTTATCAGTGTGACTTTTAAATATATTTTGGAGCACTGGTGCGACTAGGGACAAAAATCTGGTGTCGATAATATGATTTTTCATTTAAATTTAGAAAGGCGTGAAAAATAGCAAGCGAGGTGAATACACATTTACATACATCATTGGTTATTTCTGTCCCTCTGATTTACTCATTCCTGATCCTATCCTTCCAGGTCACTCCCGTTGAGAACCTCAGCATCTTCATCTCTGCTACATCAAGCTCTGTCTCCTGTCTTTTCCTCAGTGACACTGTCTAGACCAAACAACATTGCTGGTTTCTCCACAGTTTTGTACACCTTTCCTTTCATTTTAACTGAAATTCTATGACACATCACACCGGACACTTTTCTCCACCCGTTCCATCCTGCCTGTACACGCTTCAAATCTTTTCCACACTCTGCATTGCTCTGGACTGTTGACCCTAAGTACTTAAAATCCTCCACCTTCTTGATCCCTTCTCCCTGTAACCTCACACTTCCACTTGGGTCCCTCTGATTCATACAATTGTACTCTGTCTTACTGCGGCTAACCTTCATTCTTCTCCATTCCAGGACAAACCTCCACCTCTCTAGCTTCTCCTCCACCTGTTCCCTGCTCTCACTGCTGATCACAATGTCATCTACAAACATCATAGTCCATGGAGATTCCTGTCTAACCTCGTCTGTCAGCCTGTCCATCACCATAGCGAACAAGAAGGGGCTCAGAGCTGATCGCTGATGCAGTCCCACCTCAACCTTGAACTCCTCTGTCACACCTACAGCACACGTCACCACTGTCTTACAGTCCACATACATGTCCTGCACTGCTCTGACATACTTCTCTGCCAGTCCAGATTTCCTCATACAATACCACAGTTCCTCTCTGGGGACCCTGTCATTAGCTTTTTCCAGATTTACAAAAACACAATGCAGCTCCCTCTGGCCTTCTCTGTACTTCTCTATCAACATCTTGAAAGCAAATACTGCATCTGTAGTACTCTTTTTTGGCATGAAACCATACTGCTGCCCACTAATGTTCAATTCTGCCCTTAGTCTAGCTTCCACTACTCTTTCCCATAACTTCATTGTATGGATCATCAGCTTTATTCCTCTGTAGTTGCCACAACTCTGCACATCTCCCTTGTTCTTAAAAATGGGCACCAGCACACTTTTCCTCCATTCCTCAGGCATCTTCTCACTATCTAGGATCCTGTTGAACAACCCAGTCAGAAACTGTACTGCCACCTCTCCTAGACACTTCCAAACCTCTACAGGTATATCATCAGGACCGACTGCCTTTCCACTCTTTGTCCTCTTCAATGCCCTCCTCACTTCATCCTGACTAATCTTTGCTGCATCCTGGTCCACAACAGTCACCTGTTCTAGTCTTTGTTCTCTCTCATTTTCCACATTCATCAACTCTTTCCATCTCCCCATCACACTACTGGCACCTGACAATAGGCTTCCATCCCTATCCTTAATCACCCTAACCTGCTTCCCATCCTTCCCATCTCCGTGTCTCGGTCTTGCCAACCTGTATAGATCAGTCTCTCCCACCTTACTGTCCAACCTAGCATACAAGTCATCATAAGCTTCTTGTTTGGCCGTTGCTACCTCTACCTTCACCTTACGCTGCATCTCCCTGTACTCCTGTCTACTCACCTCAGTCCTCTCAGTGTCCCACTTCTTCTTAGCTAACCTCTTTCTCTGTACACACTCTTGTACCTCCTCATTCCACCACCAAGTGTCCTTATCTACTTTCCTTCCAGATTACACACCAAGTATTCTCCTACCTGTCTCCCTGATCACATTAGCTGTAGTTGTCCAGTCATCTGGAAGCACCTCCTGACCACCTAGAGCCTGTCTTAACTCCTTCCTAAAAGTCATACAACACTCTTCCTTTTTTAGCCTCCACCATTTCGTCTTCTGCTCTGCCTTTGCCCTCTTCATCTTCCTCACCACCAGAGTCATCCTACACACCACCATCCTATGCTGTTTGGCTACACTCTCGCCTACCACTACTTTGCAGTCACTGATCTCCTTCAGGTTACACCGTCTACATAACATGTAGTCTACCTGTGTGCTCCTACCACCACTCTTATAGGTCACCCTATGTTCCCGCCTCTTCTGGAAGAAAGTATTCACTATAGCCATTTCCATCCTTTTTGCAAAGTCAACTACCATCTGTCCTTCTGTGTTCCTCTCCTGTATACCAAACCTGCCAATCACCTCTTCATCACCTCTGTTTCCTGCACCAACATGTCCATTGAAGTCTGCACCAATGACAACTCTCTCACTTCTAGGTATGCGCTGCATCACTTCATCAAAGTCCAGCCAGAGTTTCTCCTTCTCCAGCTCACATCCTACCTGTGGAGTATACCCACTAACAACATTGAACATCACACCTTCTATTTCTAGCTATAGACTCATCACTCTATCCAACACTCTTTTTACCTCCAGGACATTCCTAACAAACTCCTCCTTCAAGATAACTCCTAGTCCATTTATCTTCCCATCTACACCACGATAGAACAACTTGAACCCTGCTCCTAAACTCTTTCCATCTGGTCTCCTGGACACACAGTATGTCTACCTTCCTCCTCTGCATCATGTCAACCAACTCTCTACCTTTTCCTGTCATAGTTCCAACATTCAATGTTCCTACTCTGTCCTATACTCTTGTTGTTCCTCTTCTTTCTCTTTGTGCAAACACACTTTCCTCCTCTCCTTCTTCGACCAACAGTAGTCCAATTTCCACCGGCGTCCTGTAGGTCAACAGCGCCGATGGCGGTCGTTGTTGACCCGGGCCTTGACCCATCCGGTATGGAAGTCATAGATTAGATTTGCATCTTTTGGCACTTGGCAAAAGTTTTACGCCGGATGCCCTTCCTGACGCAACCCTCTGTATTTATCCGGGCTTGGCACCGGCACAATAAGACACTGGCTTGTGTCCTCTTGTGGCTAAATTATAATATGCCTCTAAATAAGGCAACTAAATAGTAAGATGCCAACAGGCTTTTCCTTTAAAAGAGTAATCTAACGTTCAACACTATGTCGTTGATATGTTTTGCATTTAAATGATACGTTAGGCTGGAGCTGCTTTAGTGGTACGAAAATTGTTTTTTACAAAAGGTTCAATTATTATTATTATTAATAATAATAATAATGGCTTCGATTTATATAGCGCTTTTCTGGACACTCAAAGTCGCTTTACATCAGATCCATTATTCATTCACTCCTCATCCATACTTGTTGATGGTTAGCTACGTGTGTAGCCCAGGGGCAGACTGACTGAGGAGTTTACAACGCAGATTGGCAGAATCACTGCGTTTTTGTTGATAGTCCCGTCTTTGTTCTTTTTCTAAATAAACTTTCCGCCCAAAGGTCCGAGTTGGCTTGCCTCGCTGTCCTGTGTCTGGTCCATCTCTGTTGTAAGTCACTGTGCTTTTGACGTCACTGCAGCCTACAGGTCACTCAATGGGCCAAATTTAAAATGCTTGTGCATTGACTTACCACTCGTGATTAATTGCGTTAATTTTTATAGCGCGTTAATTAGCAGTGTAATTAATTAATCTAATTAACGCGTTAAAGTGAGAGCCCTAGTTTTTTTTTATTGGGCAAGAGGCGGTCATGACCCGAGTGCATATTTAATGATCAGGAGCGTTCGGGTCGCATTGGCTATTTCCGTCGGCATGCGGAAATAGAAGCATGCTATTGTTTTCTTATGTTATCGCTCGGGGATGTTCGTAAGTCCAAAGAAGTTGTAAGTTTTAGACTTTCTTTCCCTAAAAATAAGAACGCCACTGTGGCTACACAAGCTAAAAACCTTCTAGCCATATGGAACTTACTTCGCCTATGGCAAAGTGGCGGATGGCTAGCGCAAGCCCAGTTGTTTAATTTCCCTTTTGGGGATCAAATTAGTATATACAATTTTAAGTGGTAACTTTTTGGTGTTTGAGCAACATTTACAACATAAGTCGAAAAATTGATTTGTTAAACTAACAAGTGTCACAAAATTATGCTTATCTTCCTCCCAAAGGTCAATTACCAGATGTGACTTCCTGTTGGTCTCGTGGTGTAAGGCATTTACCACGTAACAGCTTTGACCTGGGAGCCAGGAAACTTTGCATTGTTCGTCTCTCCGCCTATTATTTCTTTCACAGTTAATTGTCAAATAAAAGCCATGAAAACAGCAGAACTGAGCTTGAGTGATCGTGATTCTGTTCAGCATTGTTTATGAAGCCCAGGTTTGCTTTGTTAGGAGGGGCTGATTATTTATCTGTAGGGGCCAGAACTCCAAATCCCTTTGCTCTCTTACAGTTCATAGTCTGCTTTATACGGACATGAGGTTGGATCATAAATTCAGAATGAAGATTGTAAAAGATTGTTCTTTTATTCCCCTTCCCATGGGCTCACCACCTGTGGGAGGGCCATAGGCATTGGGTGCATTGTTAGCTGGGCGGTGGCCAAAGGCGGGGACCTTGGCGATCCGATCCCCGGCTACAGAAGCTGGCTCTTGGGACATGGAATGTCACCTCACTGGCAGGGAAAGGAGCCCGAGCTGGTGTGTGAGGTAGAGAAGTTCCGACTAGATATTGTCGGGCTCACCTCCACACACAGCTTGGGCTCTGGCACCATTCTTCTCGAGAGGGGTTGGACTCTCTTCCACTCTGGACTTACCCATGGTGAGAGACGCCGAGCAGGTGTGGGTATACTGATAGCCCCCCAGCTTGGCGCCAGTACACTGGGGTTCACCCCGGTGGACGAGAGGGTACCCTCCCTCTGCCTTCGGGTGGGGGGACGGGTCCTGACTGTTGTTTGTGCTTATGCACCAAACAGCAGTTCAGAGTACCCACCCTTTTTGGAGTCCTTGGAGGGGGTGCTGGAGAGCGCTCCCACTGGGGACTCCATCATTCTGCTGGGGGACTTCAATGCTCACGTGAGCAATGACAGTGAGACCTGGAAGGGCGTTATTGGGAGGAACGGCCGCCTCGATCAGAACCCGAGTGGTGTTTTGTTATTGGACTTCTGTGCTCGTCACGGACTGTCCATAATGAACACCATGTTCAGACATAAGGGTGTCCATACGTGTTCTTGGCACCAGGACACCTGTTTTGTGAAATATTTTCATACAGGTCCACGGAGGTGGGTAAACAGAAAACTCACACAATTGATCACGAGACTCCTATGATGCTAGAATATAATGTGTGATTTATTCCACGCAGAGCATAGCAATACAAACAAACAAACAAGCAATAAGTCAAAAGACCTCTATGATGCTAGACTAGATGTGTCGTTTAGTCCCCGCAGCGCATAGCAATGCAAACAAACAATTCTATGACGCTAGAATAAACTTGGAGTTTAATTCCCCACAGAGCACAGAAACAATTCTATGATGCTAGAATAAACTTGTAGTTTAATTCCCCACAGAGCATAGCAATAAACAAACAAATATTTGGTTGAGCTAAGGCAATATATGGTGGCATTCCAAATATGCTTCGCCTCTTACCTTGACACAAGGAAGGAGAGCCCACAACCCAGACAGAGTAGCATCAACCAGGCTGGGCATCTGTACGTGACCCGCAACTGATTCTAATTGGAACATGAAACTGTTCACCTTTTATACCTTTTAAGAAGCAAGGCCTGCATACGAGCAGGAATGGCCAGTTCCAGCTTGCAGGCACCCCTCCCTTCGGTCGTACCCCCAGCTGAGGAAAAACATCCTTATCTTTTTGTTACCCCTGGGAATGCAGTGTAGAAGGCTTTCACGCACCCGTAAACATCTTTATTAGGCGACCTTACACACTGGAATGCACCAAAACTAATAAATGTTTATTCCACCAAAACTAAGACATCTTTATTACACATTAGAATGCACTAAAACAACGAGTTGACTGAAAACAGGTCTCCATCTCCTCTATATCTCCTCTCCTTAGAGATGGGCACTGGGTCTGCAGCATCTCAGCTCCCTATATGGTTTAATGGGCTGTGACCTGCTGTGACCTCTCTGTGTCCGAACAAACCAAGATGTGACTTAGCCCAGCAGTTGCAGGGAGAGGTTTTGAAGCATGTTCGCAGTAGTGACATGATGAGAGTCAAATCAGGACACACACAATACAAATTTCCATAACAACACCCTAGGCCGCAGTTCGATGATCGACTTTGTGGTCGTGTCATCGGACTTGCGGCCGCATGTTTTGGACACTCGGGTGAAGAGAGGGACAGAGCTGTCAACCGATCACCACCTGGTGGTGAGTTGGCTCCGATGGTGGGGGAAGATGCCGGTCCGACCTGGCAGACCCAAACGTATTGTGAGGGTCTGCTGGGAACGCCTGGCGGAATCCCCTGTCAGAAGGAGTTTCAACTCCCACCTCCGGCAGAACTTCACCCATGTTCTGGGGGAGGCGGGGACATTGAGTCTGAGTGGACCATGTTCCGCGCCTCCATTGTCGAGGCGGCCGACCGCAGCTGTGGCCGTAAGGTGGTCGGTGCCTGTCATGGTGGCAACCCCAGAACCCGTTGGTGGACATCGGCAGTAAGGGATGCCGTCAAGCTGAAGAAGGAATCCAATCAGGCCTTTTTGGCCTGTGGAACTCCTGAGGCAGTTGATGGGTACCGGCTGGCCAAGCCGAATGCAGATTTGGTGGTTGCTGAGGCAAAAACTCGAGCATGGGAGGAGATCGGTGAGGCCTTGGAGGACGACTTCCAGACGGCTTCGAGTAAATTCTGGTCCACCATCAGACGTCTCAGGAAGGGGAAGCAGTGCAGCATCAACACTGTGTATAGTGGGGATGGGGCGCTGCTGACCTCAACTCGGGACGTTGTGATTCGGTTGGGAGAATACTTCGAAGACCTCCTCAATTCCGGCGACACGCCTTCCCATGAAGAAGCAGAGTCTGGGCTCTGAGATGGGCTCTCCTCTCTCTGGGGTTGAGGTCACCGAGGTGGTTAAAAAGCTCCTCGGTGACTCCTTGGTGGATGAGATCTGCCCAGATTTCCTAAAGGATCTGGATGTTGTGGGGCTGCCCTGGTTGACATGCCACTGCAAAATCACGTGGACGTCGGGGACAGTGCCTCTGGATTGGCAGATTGGGGTAGTGGTCCCCCTTTTTAAGAAGGGGGACCGGAGGGTGTGTTCCAACTACAGGGGGATCACACTCCTCAGCCTCCCTGGCAAGGTCTATTCAGGGTTTCTGGAGAGGGGGTCCGTCTGGAAATCAAATCTCGGATTCAGGAGGAGCAGTGTGGTTTTCGTCCTGGCCGTGGAACAGTGGACCAGCTCTGCACCCTCCGCAGGTTCCATGAGGGGGCATGGGAGTTCGCCCAACCAGTCTGCATGTGTTTTGTGGACTTTGAGAAGGCGTTCGACCGTCTTCCTTGGGGGGTTCTATGGGATGTGCTTCGGGAGTATGGGGTACCGAGCCCCTTGATAAGGGCTGTTCGGTCCCTGTACGACCGATGTCAGAGTTTGGTCCACATTGCCGGCAGTAAATCGGATTCGTTTTCAGTGAGGGTTGGCTGCCCTTTGTCACCGATTCTGTTCATAACTTTTATGGACAGATTTTCTAGGTGCAGCCAAGGCGTTGAGGGTGTCCGGTTTGGTGGCCTCAGTAGTGCATCTCTGTTTTTTGCAGATGACATGGTGCTGTTGGTTTCATCAAGCCATGAACTCCAGCTCTCACTGGAGCGGTTCGCAGCCAAGTGTGAAGAGGTTGGGATGAGAATCGGCACCTCCAAGTCTGAGATCATGGTCCTCAGTCAGAAAAGGGTGGAGTCCCCACTCCAGGTTGGGGATGAGATCCTGCCCTAAGTGGAGGAGTTCAAGTATCTCGGGGTCTCGTTCACGAGTGAGGATACAATGAAACGGGAGATCAACAGGCAGATCGGTGCAGCTTCTCCAGCGATGCGGACTCTGTATCGGTCTGTCGTGGTGAAGAAGGAGCTGAGCTGAAAGGCAAAGCTCTCGATTTACCGGTCGATCTACGTTTCTGCCCTAGACCTATGGTCACGAGCTGTGGGTCGTGACCGAAAGGATGAGATCCCGGATACAAGCAGCCGAAATGAATTTCCTCCGCAGGGTGTCCGGGCTCTCCCTTAGAGATAGGGTGAGAAGTTCGGTCGTCCGGGAGGGACTCGAGCCGCTGCTCCTCCGCATCGAGAGGAGCCAGATGAGGTGGCTCGGGCATCTGGTTAGGATGCCTCCTGGACATCTCCCTGGTGAGGTGTTCTGGGCACGTCCTACCGGGAGGAGGCCCCAGGGACGACCCAGGACACGCTGCAGAGACTATGTCTCCCGGCTGGCCTGGGAACGCCTTGGGATTCTCCCGGAGGAGCTGAACGAAGTGGCTAGGGAGAGGGAAGTCTGGGCTTCCCTGCTTAAGCTGCTGCCCCCGCGACCCGACTCCGGATAAGCGGAAGAAGATGGATGGATGGATGTTCTTTTATTCATATCTTAAATCCTAAAACTGAGTCATGCTGAAATTTGATTTTATAATACTTACACATTTGTTTATATTGCCCATGATGCTGTGTGAGGTTTTTGGGTCAGAGTGGGTCAAGCTGTCCAGGCCTGATTTCATCATATTTGTTTACATTTTAAATCCCAGAGTTTCCACCACAAGTCATATTCTAATTCAAACATTGTGATATCTCTTCTGGACCCTTGTTCTGGACCCTCCCATGGACAATCCACACTATATCTGTGTAGGTTAGATGAATTTCTGGCTCTCCTGGTCTCTCAACCCTACCCTCCTACCCTCACACTGGCCAGGGCCCAGAGAGAATACCTAATGCTAAGTTGTGCTTACTAAACAATTGGAATCTGCATTTCCATTGAGTGATGTCAACTACATTTGCAAATGATTGTAGCATGCCAGGCACCTTTGGCTAGCAGTGACTTAGCTCTTGAAAGTTCAGAAAAGGCCAGGAGTTCTAGTTGTTCTTACAGTGGGTGATGGGGGTGCCTTTGTCCTTCCAGCAGACAAAGGAAGATGCACGGTAATCTTGAACACAACAGATTACCACAGCAAGGTTATGTTTCTACTCAGTGAAAGCAAAACCTATGAGACCCTGAGGTCTCATAGGTTTTGCCAACCAGCAGCTACAAAAAGAAGGTTGTGGACTGCCTATGGAACCTACAGAAGGAGGAAACCATAAACCACCTGCTCTACTATCACCTGTACCTTGAGGAAGCCATCCCATGCATACAGTATACGGCCTCCCCAAAATTCATAAAGAAGGAGCCCCCCTCACACCCATTGTCAGCAGCATCAACTTGGTCACATACAATATTGCCAAGCATGTTGCTACAATCTTGGTCCCATGAGTGGGTAACAACCCCTGCTATATACAAAACTCCATGGACTTTGTGGAAAAGGTGAGAGGACTGAGATTGGATACAGATGAGACCATGGTATCCTACGACGTCACTTCCCTATTCACATGTGTTCCCACAAAAAAAGCTGTGGAAGCAGTAAGGCAACGACTTTAACAGAACAACACCCTCAGTGACAGAACAAAATTCAACCCTGACCATATCTTCCAACTTTTGGAGCTGTGCCTAAACACCACCTATTTCCAGTACAGAGGGAGCTTCTATGGGCAGAAACACGGATGGGCTCACCCGTGTCTCCTATCATGGCCAATTTGCACATGGAAGAAGTGGGAACACTGACCCTGACATTGTTCAACAGAACAATACCAATCCACTGGTTCTTGTACGTGGACGAACACATGAGTCAAGATCAAAATCCACGAGGTGCAACCTTTCACCAAACACATCAACTCGGTGGACAGCAATATCAAGTTAACCAGAGAGGATGAAAAGGACAACAGTTTGCCCTTTTCAGATTGTGAGGTCTGCATAAAAGATGACAGAAGTCTGATTGTTGGGGTATACAGGAACCAACACACAGGGAGTAGTACCTGCTTTTTGACTCTCATTACCCACTGGAGCACAAGCTTGGCATCATCAGGACCCTGCAAAACAGGGCTGACAACCTACCAACTAGTACCCGTGACCAGGTAAAAGAACCCCAACACCTGACAGGAGCACTGAAAACTTGTGGATAACCCGACTGGACCTTCGTGAAGGCTCACACAAGATCCAGAAAGGAGAATAACCCAATGAGGACGGACAGCAAGCGTAGCAGTACAGTGATCCCATACGTGTCCCATATATGTCTGAATAACTGAGGAGTATCTTCAACAAACACCAGGTTCCTGTGTGTTTTAAGCCAGGCAACACCCTTGGACAAAGACTGGTCCACCCAAAAGACCCCACACTACTCAGTCAGAGGAGCAATCTGGTATATGCAGTCAAATGCAGCGTGGAATGCTCAGATGTCTACATAGGGGAAACCAAACAACCACTACACAGACATATGGCTCAACACAGAAGAGCCAACTCATCAGGACAGGCCTCAGCAGTCTTCTTTCACCTCAAGGAAGAGGGACACTCATTTAAGGACACCGATGTTCAGATCTTGGACAAGGAAGACAGATAGTTTCAGAGAGGAGTGAAAGAGCCATCCATGTCAAAGTGGAGAAGCCATCTCTGAACAGAGGGGTGGTTTGTGACATGATCTTTCATCCATTTACAATCATGTCCTTTCAAAACTCCCAAAAAGATTGTCTCAGCAGATTAACCCAGGTGATGTGTCTCATGCTAGTGACCCTCATTAGTATACAAAGGTGAAACTCCCCATCAACCATCATTAAGGAGAGAGACGGGTTTCAACTATGGTTGTTGAAACGTGAATAGCACTGATCATACCCCACAGGGTTAATAAGCTCGGACAAGACCAGCCACCTTCAGACCTGAAGAAGTCTCTTTGATAAGAGGTGAAACGTCTTCAAGAAACTTTCTTTAAGTCCAGTGGATTGATTAAAACCACCTTGGATGACAATCCACACTGAATTTTCACATAAATTCACAACTATTTAAAGTTAGTTTTGGAATTATGCTGGGATATTCAACTTAAGCATAAGTAGAGTGATGTGATAAGTTTGTGAACAAGGTTATAGATTGTTATTCTTAATGTTTATAAAACTATCTCGACTTCAGTTCATTGACTTTAATGACAGATTAAAGCATTGTAATGTTTAATTGTGTGTTTAATTTTTATTTTTTCTTGGTCAACCCACAGAGCATCAGAACTATTTTGGGGTTGATGACAATCTTGGACCTGTGGCAGTCAGCATCCGCAGAGAAAGACTAGACGATGGAAAGGAGAAAGAAGGAATGCAGTTTAACCATCGAGTTACCTTCAGAACCAGTCAGGTAACTTACACAACAATGACCAGTTTTGTGCTCTGTGTTCTGTCTTATATCTGTTGATACTTAGCAGAAACCTTCAAAGAAAAGACTACAAGTCAGAAACACCAGAAAATTATTTTTCATATTTCTCACGTATTTCCTTCAGCTAAGGTGATCCAACTCACTGCTTATTGCAGCATTTCACAACTGCAGGAATCCTTCAGTGCCCCTGAAAACAAGATGAGGCTTTGCACAACTTCCCATTCCCCAAACCAGCTCCGAGCACCCCAGTGATTCTGTGCCGGTTGTGACTGTAGTTCACTAGTCAGACAAGCACTAGTGCAGTTGATCAGACCTGTTGTGATGTATTTGACTTGCTTAAACCCCCACATTTGCCAAGGGAGACTGCTAAGGTATCCCTTATTATCAGACCTCTGACCGTGTGTGTTGGACACTCTGGTGAAGAGAGGGGCAGAGCTTTCAACCAATCACCACCTGGTGGTGAGCTCTATATGCTGGCAGAGCAAGGGGCCGGACAGACTCGGCAGGCCCAAACATGTTTTGAGAACGTCTGGCTGAACCCTCTGTCAGTGAGGTCTTCAACTCCCACCTCCGGGAGGGCTTCTCCCAGGTCCCGCAGGAGGCTGGGAACATTGAGTCAGAGTGGACCATGTTCTCCACCTCCATTGTCGAAGCGGTTGCTCTTAGCTGTGGTTGCAAGGTCTCTGGTGCCTGTCGCGGCGGTAACCCCCGAACCCGGTGGTGGACACCGGAAAGTAAGGGATGCCGTGAAGCTGAAGAAAGCTGTCAAATCTTGTTGAATTGTGGGACTCCGGAGGCAGCTGACAGGTACAGGCAGGCCAGGCGTACTGCAGCTCAAGTAGTCGCAGAGGCAAAAACTCGGGTCTGGGAAGAGTTCGGGGAGGCCATGGAGTAAGACTATCGGTCAACCTCGAAGAAATTCTGGCAAACCATTCGGCGCCTCAGGTGGTGAAAGCGGTGCACAGCCAACACTGTTTACAGTAGAGGCAGAGAGCTGCTGACCTTGACTGGGGATATTGTTGGGAGGTGGAAAGAATACTTTGAGGATCTCCTCAATCCCTCTGCCATGTCTTACACAGAGGAAGCAGAGGCGGAGGTCTCAGAGGTGGACTTGTCCATCACCCAAGCTGAAGTCACCTAGGTGGTTGTCAAACTCCTCAGTGGCAAAGCACCGGGGGGTGGATGAGATTCGCCCTGAGTAACTCAAGTCTCTGGATGTGCAGGGACTGTCATGGTTGACACGTCTCTGTAACATCGCATGGCAGTCGGGGACAGTACCTCTGGATTGGCAGACCGGGGCAGTGGTCCCCCTTTTCAAAAAGGGGGAATGGAGGGTGTGTTCCAACTATAGGAAGATTACACTCCACAGCCTCCCGAGAAAGTCTATTCCAGAGTACTGGAGAGGAAGATTAGACCGATAGTCGAACCGCAGATTCAGGAGTTTGCCCAACCAGTCCACATGTGTTTTGTGGATCTGGAGAAGGCATTCGATCATGTCCCTTGTGGTATTTGTGGGGAGTGCTTCGGGAGTATGGGGTTCAGGGCCCTTTGCTGAAGTCTGGCTGAAGTCCTGTATGACCGAAGCCAGAGCTTGGTTTGCATTGCCGGCAGTAAGTCAGACCTGTTCCAGGTGCATGTTGGACTCCGGCAGGGCTCCCCTCTATCACCGGTTCTGTTCATAATCTTTATGGACCTTTGGGTTACAGATCCCTTTCCTTGATTGATGATGGATGGTGTCCTCTAAATAATTCAGGTTTGACAGATGTGTCACACCGTGAAGTATCACTGATATCCAGTGCCTTTCCTGGTTTAAAGCACCATCCTCTTGGCGGAACAATGTATCTGGGCCATGATAGCCTTACAAGTAGCACTCAGAAAATGTTGAAACTGTAGAGACTGAGATGATATTTATGATGTAAAGCAGTGCAAACAATCTTTCTATTTTGAGAATACTTTGGGTCATGGCTGAAAGAACAAGATACAAGCGGCCGAAATGAGTTTCCTCCGGAGAGTGGCTGGGCTTAGAGATAGGGTGAGGAGCTCAGTCACCAGGGAGGAGCTCAGAGTAGAGCTTCTCCTCCGCCTCGAGCGAAGCCAGCTGAGGTGGCTCGGGCATCTGTTCAGGATGCCTCCTGGACGCCTCCCTGCGGAGGTGTTCCGGGCATGTCCTACTGGGAGGAGACCTCGAGGAAGACCTAGGACATGCTGGAGGGACTATGTCTCTCGGCTGGCTTGGGAACGCCTCTGGTTCCCCCAGGAGGAGCTGGAGGAGGTGTCTGGGGAGAGGGAAGTATCCTGAAGTAGATAACACAATTCTGGAGTCCTTAGTATTTTGAAGTAAAATGTGTGACCAGTGAGATGCAAACAACCTACCATAACACACCATTCATGGCAACACAGCATTGGACACACATCAGACAGCAGAATGTAAGAAACTCTCCTTCTGTCTGCCCATCAGCTGACTACCCTCCGTGGGGCCATCTTGGAGGATGCCATTCCATCCACTGCTAGACACGGGATGGCCCGTGGCCTGCCGCTGAAAGAAGTGCTTGAATATGTTGTCCCTGAGCTTAACATCCAGTGTCTGAGGCTGGCCCTCAATTCCCCAAAGGTCCCGGAGCAACTTCTAAAACTGGACGAACAAGGGGTGAGTATACCGAGGACCACCAAAAAATACTGATGGTGAAAGAACAATGGTGGAGCGTCTCAATCAGCTGTTAATGGACATGTCTTCTTACATGTCTTCTGCCCGAAACATATAGAGACGGAAGCCCTAAAACTTTTTTTACACTGTAATTAGTTCTAGAATGAAGCAAACAAAGTATAATAACTGGAGTGGTGCTGAACATAAATGTCATTAAATTTTTACAGAGCAGGGCTAACTGCTAACGTCAGCGAACCAGGCAGTTACTGCATCTTTGCATTTAACTGATGGATGTGAGAGGGGCATTGATCCTGTCCGTTGGTAAAGAAGCATCATTCCAAAATGTAAGGATTCTCTATCTGGCCAGTTTTCTCAGTTCAGTCCTCTGAATCTAAGTGGATGTGTGATGAGACGTTCTCAACAAAACTGCAAGAAAATATCTCGTCTTGCAGAATCAGAGGGTCCCTGCATCCTCAGATTTGGAAAAAATGTCTTCCAAAATTTACTGTTATACTGGGTTTTTGCTGTTTTACCTTTATGATCAAATTTTTAATCATCTGACTACAAATATTAAAGATATAATATACTTGTGCACTCTACTTTCTATTTATAGTCTGTTATAAAACTACAGACTGTTAACAGTTTAAAGTTAATTGACAAAGAACAGTAATAATATTAGTAACTATCATCAATAATTTAGGCATAGGAGTCATATTTTGTGAACAACTTAGTCAAGTGGTATCTAAATCAAGTGGCTGAATCTAGCGTTCATGTTGTGTCTAAACTGTAGAAAAGCAGTGAATTAATTGACATGGACATGTTTTACACTAAAACAAAAATCAAAAAAGTTATTTCCCATATTTCCCACACATATTTTCCATTTATTGTTTATTTTTGGAGCCATCAGTGCCATGCATCTAAACTTGCGTTATTTAAGGTATCTCCGTCTTTTTAAGTGAGATGTCAGTTATAGAAGGAGCCATGGCAGGGATTAACTTCAAATAGCATATTGTCCCCATATGTGGGCTGCTAATTATAGTCGAACATAGGGACCCAGTTGGAGGCAATATCACACTCACATAGAATCAATAGAAAGCATCCTGTCTGTAGCCAGCATGGACACAGACTTTGACACATTTTCTGTTGAGAGGACCATCACATACTCGCAACATACTCGTCTGAGAACAGCTCGTTTGATATTCTGCCCGGATAGCAGGGAATGTCATCTTGCATTATCTGTTTGAATAAAATGACTATTAATGATACGGGCTCTCTGTATTCACAGGTGTCAAAGATGGATTCATTGTGTGATCTTTATTTTTTCATTCGATAGAAGTACACGATGGAGTGGAGCGTGAAGGGATTAGCTAGTGCTCTATATTATCTTACTATCAGAGAACGGGTTGCTTATTAGTGTAATTGCAGTCATTAGCATGAGCCCATCCTTCCAGCTGTCAAGGGAAAAGCTTTTACAGTAGTGCCTGCCTTGTCCCACTTGTATATTAAGACACTGCTACATGCATTAACAAGAGCAGTGTAGTGTCCCCTAAAGCAAGTTAAATGCACTTCAGGTGATGACTTTGACTATTCAATTATTGCCAAGTAACAGTAAGCTGGGGCTCAAGGAGATTCTTTGTGGAGCTTCTCTAGGAGCTGATACACTTTTTTTTCCACCTGGCATACAGCTTCCCATGCCTTTTGAATGAGAGACTGTCTGCAGATAGAGTATGTAATATGAGAACGAAACAGACACATAGGGGAAAAAGCAATAAAGTAAATTAAGAAACGACTTTCAGAGGAGTGAAGTGAGGCTTAAAGCTCTTCCAAGTAGTACTCCTCCTCACAGACCTCAAACCAGAAGCCCATTGGAGGCCAGTCTTACATTTATATTTGGACGCTAGTATTTCTGTACACTCTGTTTTAATCATTAATGTTATGCTGTTTCATGGTCAGGCACTCCATAATCTTCTCTTTAACCAAGGTGGACTTTCACTACTCCTCTAATGTGTTCATGGAAAGAAGGAAGTATTGGACAGGAAGAATTTCCACTCAGAGATAAATTCATCCACCAGCCTTGTTTGTTTGTTTGAGTGCATTATTTTCTCCTACCACACATAGAAAGCTTTATTTGGAGATGATGTCCTTCTGTATTTGTATTGGAGTGTTTGTATGCATGTGAAACAGCTTCTTTTCGCTGTGCACTGAAAGCATGCCTGGTAAGTGAGTGTGACCTGGAACCAAGCAGCCTTCCTAATGTCCTCACGATCATTTCTGTTGAAAGAATATACTAAAGCTCTGTTGTGTACTGGGCTGTGATGGCTCTGCGTGTAACAGGAGAGCAGGGAACATGCAAATGTATTTTAGATCACATTGTCAATCACTGGGAAATAACTGTGGATGGACAGGCAAAAGCATTAAGCTGCTACTCAGATTCTCAGCTGATAGAAATCACCAAAGGTATTATTTTAATAAAGCCATTATTGTAAGTTGTGTAGCTTTTGTGGCTCTAATAATAAAATATGTCAAATAACTAAATTCTTCTCAACAAGAAACAGTTATGAACAAACGGAAAAGAAACATGATGCAACCCAGTTATTAGTCCTACCACTCAGTTGTTGCAGCAATGTATGAAAACTCACTCTGTAAAACCTCCAGGGTTTAAATTGGCCTCGCTGCCCACAGCGACAACTCAATGCTGAAGCCGAGTTCAGGCTGAAGTGAGATTTGTTCCACAAGTTCAAGAGAGTAATTTACCGCATACTGAGGCAGTTATTGCAGCACAAAAAAAATCGCTTTCTGCTGGATGTAAATCGATCTGCTTGAAACCTGAGGATTAAGTTGGTGTCACTTTGCAGTGACAAAAATTTTATTTCTACTTTTCCTACCATCTACATCTCAATTTACATTTTTATCAGCTACCACATTATGATGCAGAATATAGCATAAGTACAAAACCAACCTTTATACACCCATGTTTGTGCTAAAATACAATTTTTCTTCACATTTGTAGAAATTCTTTCCAAGTATTAACCGTAGCCTTTATCTGACACAAGGGTGTTTTTAGTTTCTTAAACACCTGTTTCAAAACCATTTAAAGGGACAGTAAACTTAATTTTAAGTGACATATATGTAATTCATCATTATGAAAAAAAGAAGAAAAAAATAGTTTTATATGTGCAGCATCATCCCTTTGGTCAGAAAACCTTAAAATCTGAACTGCAGCAGCTTCACATCCAGTGGTCACGTGGGCGTCAGACGTCATTGGCGACAAATTTAGCTTGGCAACCATAGAAGACAATGTGATCAATGACGCGATTAACTCGATAAATATCACGGTTACCTGTGAGGTGAACGGTTTTGTCAACACAACAGCAAGAAAAAAAAAAAGACAAGGACCTATCCTTCTTTAGAATACCTTCTGGGAAGCTAGGAATATAATAAACCGCGTCAATATGACCAAGGATCCGAGGATCTGTCTTGAGCACTTTACCTCGTATGATCTCCAAAGAGATCTGAAGGTAAGATCATTTTTGGACAACCCATAGTATTTATTCTGAATTCCCAAGGTTTAGTGGATAATTAATTAATGTCTGGAGCTACTGGAGGTCTTGAATAAATGTTTTTATGACCAGATTATTCCACGATTATGGCACTGATAAAAACTAAACAATATCAAAAGTGATAGACAGGTCATTTCACGGAGAAGATCTGTGACACTGAAATAAAACATGTCAGGTCCTGATCCTTATACATTTGTAAATACAAGACATATTAATATAAACTAGAGTTGTTATTAATTCCACACAGTCTAACAGTAATGAATGGCGATTAACTCAATGCTAACATAATATGGAAAATCCCATTGACGGGCTAGCGTGTTGGCATCGGTAGCGCGATTAACTTTTCCATACACACAGTAAACCAAAACAGGACACTGTAACTAGTTGGATATCTGTCAGAATCTGATTCAGATGAAGCCACCTGGGATGAGTCGCGACATGAGGACAAACTTTCATCCTCCTTGTACATGGGGTGGTAATTATATGAAATAACCACACCTGAAGGTGGGTTCACTGGGTACTCGTCTTCAGTTTCCGATGACGACGACAACATTTTTGGCGATATTCGGATAAGTAATTAAGAATTTTTTTGTAATTTTATATACTGGTTTGATCCCCAGAGGGAAATTTAGACAGCACACTCTAGTTAGTGATTCAAACGCATGCATACATACATATTAGTGTGTACAGACCCCTGTAGCACACACACACACACACACACACACACACACATACACAAGGGGGCCTGTGGGCATGCAAGGGGAGGTAGAGTGGCGGGCAGCTCCTTCTTGGTGCGCCCCAAATGAGCAATTTGTAAAGGGGGGGGCGGCGCCTTGCTCGAGGGCGCTTCAGCAGTGCTCTGGAGGTGAGCTGACACCTCCCACTGTCAGCTCACCACAGAGTGTTTTTGGGTGGGAGCGGGAATCAATCCGCCAATCTTGAATCATAGGATGGCCCGCTCTACCACACGCTCTACCACTGAGCCACTGCCTTTACGTTGTGGCTTGCTTTGTCTGCATTGATATGGATTCACCCCATTGTCTATGGTTGCATCACTTCCGCTGTCATGGCGCGCTCCATAACTTAAGATAAATCTCATTTTTCTAAGTCCGTATACAAACATAACCTTTACAATGAATATTTGATATATCAGGGCTCGAAATTATCTTTTTTTCTTGGTAGCACTGGTGCTCCCAAATTTAAAAGTAATTAGCACCAGCAAAGATGTTAGGAGCACCTACCCAAAAGCAAGACAGTGACGGAGCGATAGAAACCGCTCTGTCCATCTCCGTTCCGCGCGCCTCTCTCCCTCACCCAGGAGAGCAGCCGGAAATGCACTCTCAATGTTTCCTAGCAGAACCGCGGTCCTGCTCAGACTGTGTCACGCACATTCTCTGGCAGGTCCACACTCACGTGTCTGCTTCAAACAAACTGTCGCAGTAGAGCGTTCAAGGGTGCATACTCGGCGCCCACGCGTTTTCCCCACATCCACACAAAACTTGTGAGAGACGCTCACCTGAGGATGCTGCTTTGGTCCAACTCCGGGTCATGGGCCAAAACCAAGGCACTACCTGGGTGTGGCTTAAATAGCGCATTGTGGCACGCTGTCATGCCAGCCCGGTAACTGGACTAAACCATTTTGGTTATTATTGGATTGTTTTGTATTTTAAAACATCACTAAAAGATGTTTTATGTTGCCCCCAACTCCACCATGGCTTTAGTGAACATTCATTTGCATTTTTCTTGGTCATTTTTCCCTCAGCTCGGACTTAGGGGATAATTCTACGCAAAAGATCTGTGCTTTGTTTCATAGTGGCGCTTCATGCTACCACTTTTAATTCATGCTACGTGTTCAGACCACATGAGGTAAAATGGTTATGAACTGCCTGACGGAGGAATAAACATAAATTTCCTCCCTTCGTTTGGAGCTATGCTGTCTCCCTTCTTCTGTGCTCCGCTGTAGCAGTAAACTCACAGCGGTAGCGGGAGCGAGCTGTCTCACTTCCTGGTACGTTGACAGCATAGGGTACACAAACGATCTGCACCGCTGTCTGTAGCTGCGAACTGCAAGTAAAAATGCACAAGAAAATCTACTCTCGTGAATTTATCATGGAGTGGTCACGGGTCCAGACAGAACCATCACCCGGTCCGGATTCCGGACCACGGTCCGCCATGTGGTTACCCCTGCTCTATAGAGAGAGAAAGAGCGAGAGAGAAGAGGAAAAAAAAGTGCATCAGATTTTTTCCCCAGTCGCACTGGTGCTCCAAAATATATTTAATAGTCGCACTGATGATATACATATACACTGATGATATATATATAAGAGATATATATATATAAGATATATATATATATATATATATATATATATATATATATATATATATATATATATCTTTAAGCATATACAGTGCACCCTCGTTCCTCATGGGCAATGCGTTCCAGTAACCACACGCGATTAACAGATGCCCCAATAGAACTATTTATCATATTATTTACTTTTTTTTTTAAAAATTGATTTATAATTTTATATACTGAATTAATCCCCGCAGGGAAATTAGTGGCACACTGGTTAGTACACATGCATATATATTAATATTAGTGTGTACAGGCCCTGAAGACACAAACACACACACACACACACACACACACACACACACACACACAAGGGGCCTGTACTCATGCAGTGGGAGGTAGAGGTAGAGTGCCAAAATGAGCAGCTTGTAAGGGGGACGGCGCCTTACTCAAGGGTGTCTCTGCAGTGCTCCGGAGGTGAGCTGACACCTCTCACTGTCAGCTCACAGTCCGGGTGTTTTTGGGCAGAAGCCTGAATTGAACCGCCGATCTTGAAACATTGGACGAATATGAAAAAAAAAAAAAAGTCCCTCTCACGCTTCTCACACTTTTAGGGTGGTATCTGTGTGTCATCCTCAAGCTTGGGTCCTTTACCAGAGGCCTGGGAGTCTGAGGGTTCTGCGCAGTATTTTGGCTGTTCCTAAGACTTCGCTCTTCTGGACTGGGGCTTCAGATGTTGTTCCAGGAATCTGCTGGAGCCTCTCTTCCAGTTTGAGGGTCACTGCCCCAAGTGCTCCTACTACCACGGGGACCATATTAACCTTGATCTTCCACATATGATCCAGCTTTTCTTTCAACCCTTGATTCGTCTGAATCTTTTCATGTTCCTTCTTCTTGATGTTGGCGTCAGCTGGAATCGCCACATCTATCACCACTACTCTCTTCTATGCTTTGTCCACCACCACTATGTCCTGTTGGTTAGCCAGCAGCTGTTTTTCAGTCTGGAAGCTGAAGTCCCACAGGACCTTGTCGTTCTCAACCACCTTTGGTGGTATGTCCCATTTGGATTTGGGTACTTCTAGTCCAGGGTTCACCAAATGGTGATGGTTCTGTCCGGACCCGTGACCCCTAATGATAAATTCACGAGGGTAGATTTTCTTGGAGAATTTTTTCTGATGGTCGCGGCTACAGACGGTGGGCCTGATCCTACAGTAAATACAGTAATAGCTCCACTCAGTTCAGCCAATTTGATCGTTTCTTTACCCTGCTCTGTCAGCGCACCTGGAAGTGAGACAGCCTGCTGCAGCTACCGCTGTGAGTTTACCGCTACAGCGGAGCAGAGGAAGGGAGACAGTGAAGACAGCATAGCTCCAAACGAAGGGAGGTTAATGAGGAAAACCGCTGGTTAATACTGAGAAATGTATGTTTATTCTTCCGTCAGGCAGTTCAAAACCATTTTGCCTCATATGGTCTGAACACGAAGCATTAATTAAAGGTGGTAACATGAAGAGCCACTATGAAACATAACACATAGCTTTTGATCAAAATTCCCTGAAGTCTGAGCTGAGGGCAAAATAACGGAGCAAAATGCAAATGAATGTTCACTAAAGGCAAGGTGGATTTTGGGGCAACATCAAAAATCTTTTAGTAATGGGACAGTTGTGAATAAGTGCTTAAAAGCTGTTGTAGAGACATTGAGATGTGTGGAAAAACTCCCAATGTCAGCTTCAACAGCAACCAAAAAAATCGGAAATATTAAAAGCCTGAAGCAGCTATTAAGGGAGCATCATGCATATCTGTGGCCATTGATGAGTCTACAGTGTGCTCTGTGCACACCTTGTGCACAAATAACCTTGTGCACAAGTAAATTGTTGGCAGGCCACTTGCCCCTTTTTCTCATGAAGAAAGTTCTGTTTGCATTTTTCCCCTGAAAGACGCAGCTTTTATTTATGCTTTCTGAAGATGTTAATGTTTTTTTACTTGAAGCGTAGGCCTTCAGTTCTTTGGTCCGGAACATCTTTATTTTACGAGAAAAAGGATTATTCAGCTCTTTTTGCACCATATTTTTAATTCTGAGGTTTGTGTGTTCTTCAATCTTACATAAAGGTTTGAAATTTATTTTCCTGGGTCTAGTTTTATTTATGGTGAGGTAAAAGAGCTAGCTGTGCACTCAGTTAAACATGTCCTGCATTGAAAATTGATAATAAATGATAATGTAGACGTAGGGACCGGCTATAAGACACAAACTTGACTTGGGTTCAGACCTTTTCCTAAGAGGAAATTTTTATAACCGGACCTCCTTGGCTTTTAATTGAATACCCCTGTTCTAGTCCATACTGGGTACAGATGTTCCTGTACACTATCACAGCTACATGGTTGTGCCTCTCCATGTATGCTCAGCCAGAGAGCATCTTATACCCTGCTACCACACACTGGACTGTCTCTGGGGCTTCTTGACATAGCCTGCACCTTGGGTCAGATCTACTGTGGTAGATATTGGCCTCTATTGTTCTTGTACTTAGGACCTGTTCTTGGGCTGCCATGATCAGTGCCTCCGTGCTGTCTATCAGTCCAGCTTTATCCAGCCATGGTAGGTCTTCTCGATATCAGCCACTTCCTCTATATGATGGTGGTACATGCTGTGTTGGGGCTTGTCCCTCCATGTTGTCTCCTCCTCCTCCTCCTCAGGTTTCTGCTGACATTCAGCTGACTCCTCAGGACTTGCCTTACTCTCTGGAGGTATTTGGCTGTGGTTGACTTCCTTGTGGCCTCCTCATGATTACCATTAGTCTGTGGGATATCAGAGTATTTGTAGCTGTCCTTGATGTCTTCTATCCTGCCCCATCCGGCCACATTTGTCTAATCCGAAAGACATCCCTATGTTTTCGCTGTAGATCCTGGTGGTGTGGATCAGTGATTCGGTTTCTTTGCTCATTCCTGGCATACAGCTTGATGGCATCCATGTAGAGAAGATGGCTGATTGTTGTCCCGCTTCGGAATCGATATCCGTAACCACTCTTTGACTGAGGGGGTTCAGGTCTATGCAGAACAGCAGAGGTGATTGTGCATCCTCTTGGGCAATTGGCTTGGAGTTAGTCTCTAGGGTTGTCTTCCACATTTCCATTCAGTTCTTGATGAAGGCTCTTAGTGTACTGTTGATTTTCTACAGTTCCTGACATCCCAGTATCCACGTGTGTGGCATTGAATCGTAGGCTGTCTGGTAGTCTAGCCATGCGGTGCACAGATTGGACTGCCTGTTCTTTCAGTCTCTGTGGACTGCTCTGTCCACCAGTAGCTGGTGCTTGACTACCAACTCCTTTCTGTGCCTTTCTGTCCCTTCTGTGGGTCTTTCATGATAAGGACTGTTCTGCCTTCAGTCAACCATTCTGGGTGCCTCCCATTCCTTAGCAGCTGGTTCATCTGTGCTGCAAGACGCGCATGGAGTGCTTTCAGCTTCTTTAGCCAGTATGTATGAATCATATCGGGGCCCGGTGCTGACCAACTCTTCATCTTTGACACTTTCATGGATGTCTGCCATTGACATGGTTACTGATCTTGTTCTGGAAGGCTGCTGTGGTCAGTCCTCAGGTCCACTAGCCACTGGGCATCGGTGTTGTGTGATGCTTCTATTTCCCATATGCCCTTCCAGTATTTCTCCAACTCAGCTCTTGGTGGGTCGGACCGGCTGCTGTTATTTCCCTGCCACTGAGAGTACACCTTTGCTGGTTGAATGGAGAAGATCTTGTTTATTCTCCTGGCCTCTATGTCCTTGGTGTATCTCTTCAGTCAGGTATCCAGAGCTGTTAGTCTCTATTTGGCAGTTTCGAGTGCTTCAGATATGGAGAGCTTGCTGTATTTTCTGCGTACCCCTTTACTCACCATGGTCCCTTTTCTGCAGCTTAGCTAGCTGGCTGACCTCTCTCCGTGTCACCTTTATCTTGTTCTCTAACTGTCTCTTCCGTGCAGGGTATTGCTTGTTATGCCCTGTATTGATCTTATATCCCAGCATCTTGAGGATTTCTGTTGCTGTACTGGGAAACAGCTTGTTGGTCTCAGTTATGTTCCCTGTGGGGACGGTTCTTATTGCAGCATTCACATCTTCTAGCAGATCTCCTGAAGGTACTTGACACCTCAGCTTCGGTATTTGTCGGAGGCTCCAGGTTTCCAGATGGGACACGATCTTCATTCTCAGGTTAGCAGCTCTTGTATTGAGGCTGTCTATGTCTATTGTTGCTTGGTACCCAATCTGGGATTGTGTGTGTGTGTGTTTGGGGGGGGTGATATGGCGTTCTGGCTCCCCCTTGCCGTAGCATTGTTGTAGTATTTCATCGATCTCTAGTTGTGATAGCAATTTTCAGTTACGGATGTTGGAACACTGGGCTAACAGCTGTTTCTTTGTTAGCCTTGATTGTGGGTTTGGAAGCATCCATTGGTCCCACATCCACCCCATGTATCCCCTCTCTCTGGGATTACTCGTATAGTAGCATTCCAACAAATCCATATTCTCTGCCCTGGTCCATGAGTGTCTTGTTCCAGTAACCCATTTATCATCAGATTGTCGTGGTTCCCTAGCAACTGACACGGACCTTGTTGACCCGGGCGACGTCTGAGCCGGTATGACTGTCATTAGTGTGTTCGCTCATGTCTGAGGTAGGGTGGTGTACCATTAAGGGTCTTGCCTAAGGACCCTCACTGAAAAGTATCAAAGTGTTCAAAACCACGCCCTCCTCCATTCCAAACCATGCCCTCCTGCATTGGAGCTAGTTGACTGGATAGATAACCCTGCACACCACCTTCTCCCAACAAAGGAGCACCTTCAGCAACAGACTGCTGTCACACAGCACCTCCACAGAGAGGCTGAGGTCCTCCTTTGTGCCCCGTGCCATCAGGGGGTACAATGACTCTCTCAGGAGGAGCAGGGGGGAGGTGGCGAGGTCAGCACGTGGTTAAATGGATTTAATTTAATTTAATTTTATACTGTTTATATTTTGATTTTATATACTGTTTATATTTTAATTTTAATTTTTTTTAGTATATGTACTGTTAATGCTACATGTGTTTGTTAGTGAAGTGTATGTCTTGTGGTATGTTCTGTTTTGATTTTGTTTTTTCCTGGTGTTTGGCTGAGCAGTGGATATGTGCAATTTCCTCCGGGAAAGTATCTATCTATCTATCTATCTATCTATCTATCTATCTATCTATCTATCTATCTATCTATCTATCTATCTATCTATCTATCTATCTATCTATCTATCTATCTATCTATCTATCTATCTATCTACCTACCTACCTACCTACCTACCTACCTACCTACCTACCTACCTACCTACCTACCTACCTACCTACCTACCTACCTACCTACCTACCTACCTACCTACCTACCTACCTACCTACCTACTGTTTGTCCTGACCGGGAATCAAACCCACGACCTCCTGTATTCAAGTCATTTGACTTAACCACTGTATTATCTATCTGGTTTTTTTTCACAGTGGTATCTCTACTTACGAAATTAATTGGTTCTGGAAGAAATTTCTTATGTAGAAAATTTTGTAAGTAGAGACGTGTTTTCCATGCAAATGCCCTAATCCTTTCCAAGCCCCCCAAAATTCAGACATAAATGTTTCATAAAGCATAAAAATTCATCAAAAAATGTAAGAAATACATGTTACAATTACATTATTACACAATAAACGAGAGTTGTGCATAACATAAAAAACAAAGAATACAGTAAAGAATAAAAATAATGGTCATTTACCTTTTAACTCCAGTCCTCATTGTTTTTTGCCCTCTTTGATTCATGTGCTACTTGCCTCACCATGCCGAACAACAGAGTGAATTCCAGTCCTCCTTTTGAACTTCTCGAACCACCCATGTGATGCCTTAAACTCTCGGTGTTTTATGGCTTACTTTTATTTTAATAATGTGGTGATTGTAGATGCATTACGGCCATATTCTCTGGCGAGATCAACCAAACGCATCCCTTTTCATGCTTTTCTATTATCTCTTGCTTTGTTTGTATGGACAAAAAACTGTTTTCGCCATTACTTTCTTGGGGTCCATAGTGAATACTGTGAAAGTTAATATATTTACGTAAAACTATCAGAACACCTAATGGGTCGAGGGCCGAATGACGAGGACGCTGCATAGACACCTATCTAGCTACACATAGAGGTCCATCTTAGCCAATGAGGTAATAGCCAATGGCAGAGCAGCTATAAGAATGTTGTGTTGAGGAACCTTTGGGAGCTGCGAGTAGCAAACTCTTATTTATTTATTTATTTTTGGATATTTCAGAAATTTTTACAAAATGCTTTATACTGCCACTCAATGTTTTCTCATGAATATTGATTAGGATTTTTTGTTCCTTTTTTTAATAATTTCATGCCGTGTTGTGTGTTAGTATACTGTATGTGTATGCGTGACAGATCTTTTTGACTAAACCCTCTGTGGAATCTGAGCATCTCTTCCCAAAAATAGAAATAGATGTTTTTCCTGTTTGGAACCGGGGTCTGACAGCTATATTTTGGCTTTTTGCTGCATCAGGAAGCTGTAGTGTCGAAACATGTCACAGCATTTTGTGTGCACTGTAGTGTGTGTGTGTTTTTGTGCGTGTGTGTGTGTGTTTGGACACTGCTATTATCCCTGAAGTGTCTCTCTTGGGGACGTTGTCCTCGTTTTTCTCAGCTCATTAAATATGTTTTCAATTTTGTAGAATTCAGGTGTTTTCTTGAAGGAAATAAGAGGAGAGAACATTTTAGCACCATTTATCCTTGGACAGACTGATGGGAAATAGAATAAAGAGAGAACAAATTACCGCTGCCTAGCAACTTATGCTCAGTGACTATTTGAATAAGTGTGGAATATCTGTCTATTTTTTTCTGCTTTTTTTTTGTTCAACCTTACCAGGAGATGAACTTTACTTTGAGCATTGCTCATGTGCATATGTGTTACATGTCTTGATGCGTGTTCACTTTATAAGTGGCACCAAAGAACAATGACATTGTCTTTGCCACGTTACACTCTGTAAAAAGAGTAGGAGGCTAAGTGAGCCCATATAATGCAGGCCAATAAAGATTACATCATTGCACATCATGTAATTTGCACTGGGCTCCATTGTATCATCGCTTTTCACCCCCACAGAAGCTTTAACACAGAGCTCACTGCCTGTTAGAGGGAGTCATCATGGCAACAGTGCCAGGTATGACAGTAGTTGAGGAAAAAAGACAAGTCCAAATAGTTTTAGCCTATAAATATTTTTTTCCAGTTTCCGGGTTCTCAGAGATCTTTCTGTGTTCCTATATTGACGCATTTAACCGATGACGCTATCTTCAGCTGTGAAGGTTGAGCAACAGGTGCCAAATGCAGGAGGCTTTTTTTCCATGTACATTTCCTCGCTTTGATGCCAGCTACGACAGAAAGTCAGAGAGCATAAAGTCATGAAAGATTCATGTTGGTGAAGAAGGTTCTTTCTCACCAAGCACAAAGGATCCGTCCTGATATTTCATTTCTTCTGTATGTGTGAGAGCTCACATCGAACCTGTCATTTCTAGATGTTATTAATGCATTTAATGAGAACCCCTACGACAAGCTTTCTATGAGTACTCTGTTTCAGTCATTTATCTTTACTGAGGTATTCTTTGTTCAGCAGTGACTGCATTATGAGTGCTATTAGTAAGGTGTTCGGGGATACAAATGCTGTTGCCATCCACTGTGTCCCTTGTACAATGAGGATTTCACCAAACCAAAGTATTTTTTGTAGGGTTTTTCTTAAGGATTTAAATTATGGCAGCTTATGTGTATCCCTCATAGCTACACAGCTGCTCTGAAGTAGCAGCTATTTGCTAAGCTTGATTTATCCTCTAAGAACACATAGACTGAGTTCACAAAAGGGGGATTTCAGCTCTCCTAGAAGGTTTATGGAGGTCTCCACATAGCTGTGACACAATGGAAAGTGGGCACTGGCATGCTTTGAGTCTGTAATACACGGTGTATTTGAGTGTGGTGTGTGATGCTCATCAGCGACAGGAAATGAGACACACTGTACTTACTGAGCGTCTGTGTGTGTTTCTCATTCCAGCTAAGCTTCCAGCACAAGGTGGGAGTGCTTTATTGTAAAGCAGGCCAGAGCACCGAAGAAGAGATGTACAACAATGAAAGTGCTGGACCAGCGCTGGATGAGTTCTTGGATCTGCTTGGCCAGAGGGTGCGCCTGAAAGGCTTCACTAAGTACAGAGCTCAGCTGGATAACAAGAGTAAGATAAAACACATGAACATAATATTCACACAGCACAGGCCCACACACTTGTAATACTGCTGACTGCTAATACTCTGCTCTGTTTCATGTTTCTTTTATTTATTAATTAATTTATTTTTGCCAGAACAGTCATGGTATTTCAAGCCTTTATATCGTTAATCTGGATTTCTTTCCAATTGCATCACCATTTTGTAGATAGAATGACTTTTGTAAAGAGTCCTTGACTTCCCTGTCTCGTCTTTTGTTAAAGCTGACTCCACAGGCACACACTCTCTCTACACCACCTACAAGGACTATGAACTGATGTTCCATGTGTCCACCATGCTCCCCTACACACCCAACAACAGGCAGCAGGTAGGAAAATACACTTCACATTTCAGGCACGCATGTAGAAGCATATTTGGCCACAGTAATGGCCTATCAGTTGAAAGCATGAGCATTGCCATGGCAACAGTACCCCATGGTAGTGTTTTAATCAAGACATCCCCAGGAGCTGGATGTGGTATTAGTTGGGGCTCTGTGTCTGTGTGGATAACAAGTGGAATTAAGATGATGTAGTGATGGATTGGCGAGCTTGACTCGATAAGACCATGATTACAGTTCACTACCTTGTTCTCTGTGCTCGTTGTACTACATGGAAGTATACCTATGGAGCCCATAATCACGTCTGTGTTTCAGGCACACACTGATAATAACAGTGAAAATGGAGAGTAAGGTGAAGTAAAGGAAGGCAAGATGAAACACACATAATCTGTCTCGTGCATCTAAAGCATCTTATTGGCAGGATTTAGGCAGGGGTTCTTTCACTTTTGTTTCCTTCTCCTCCAGTTGTATTCATGGAGTGTGATAGTTCCATTTAATCCCTGGTGGTAATCCTTCAGTCGGCCCTGGTGAAGCTCGCTCCACTCATCCCTTCATCCTTGCTATTTCACCTCTGCCCCCCCTAATCCTGCTTGTTTCAAAGTCTTGCTGACCCTCTCAGATGACTGTATAGCAGCCAGAGTAGAGGTTAACTATCCTCACAGTAACAATACAAGCCATCTAAAGTAAGTTTGATTTGAGGAACTTTCTCCAAAATTCATCTTCCTCATCAAAAACGTTTATCTTTATTTCAGAAGGAAAAAGGAAGCTGATTCCACAAGAAAAAGAGTCCACCAGAACAGATTTTACATGCATATTTTACATTTCACTCCAAATTTGTGTTTTTGGAATGCTCAATCACTCACCTTTTATAAATGTACTTTATACTTGTATTTAACTCCATTTTTCCCCTTTAAAATAGCTATTAAGGAAGAGGCACATTGGCAATGACATCGTCACCATCGTATTCCAGGAACCCGGAGCCCTTCCCTTCACTCCGAAAAACATCCGTTCCCATTTCCAACATGTGTTTGTTATTGTCAAAGTCCACAACCCCTGCACTGATAACGTCTGCTACAGGTAAATAGAACATGTATGCACCCAGCAAAAGGTCTCTTAAAGCTATTTCACTGATACAGAATACGAGGCAACATAATTCTCTCAAGATAATGAAGGGAATATGTTTAATCATCAGATATGCTTTGCATGTTTGCTAATTCAAAATGGCTCCATATGAACTATAAAAAGCTCTTAAATTGAGAGAATAGTAATAATGATAGGCTGCTGAATACTTTGTGTGGATTCTGTCATGGTTTCTTATTAATGTGCAGAAATCACTAGCTTCTTTTGATCTGTTCAATGATGATGCAGTTATTATCTTCAGAGGCACCTTGAAATTATGACTTATGACTTTCTCCCTGAGTGTTTTGGAAGTCAACATGACTCTTGTTAATAACATAGCCTTTGGTGCAAAAACCGAGATTAATCTGAGATTTTCTGTTTTCCTGTCAGAATTAATTCACCTGACAGCCGTATAATTTACACATTCTCCAAAAATATTCCCTGTCTTTTTACTTTCACTTATCTGTCACTGCTATATTTGATTTATTTTTCTTGTCCAGCGTGGCCGTGTCCAGATCTAAAGATGTGCCTCCATTCGGCCCCCCTATTCCCAAGTATGTCACCTTCCCAAAGTCAGCAGTTTTCAGGGACTTCCTGCTTGCCAAGGTCATCAATGGAGAAAATGCTGCGCACAAGTCAGAGAAGTTTCGAGCCATGGCTACTCGCACGCGGCAGGAGTACCTGAAGGACCTGGCTGAGAACTTTGTCAGTACGACCACCATAGAAAACGCTGTTAAATTCAGCTTTATCACCCTTGGAGCCAAAAAGAAGGAGAAAGTGAAACCCAGGAAGGATGCACACCTATTCAGTGTGGGAGCGATCACCTGGAGTGTCCGTGCTCGAGACTTTGGCCAGTCAGTGGATGTGGACTGCTTGCTTGGCATATCCAATGAGTTTATTGTGCTCATCGAGGAAGAATCAAAAAATGTAGTCTTCAACTGCTCTTGCCGTGACGTCATTGGGTGGACCTCAGGGATTATGAGCATTAAAATATTCTATGAACGTGGGGAGTGTATTATGCTATCTGCCCACGACAACTGCGGAGAAGACATCAGGGAGATGGTGCAAAGACTAGAGGTAAGATCTTTAGAGACTAATTTGTACCCACTTCCTTTGTCATTTTGGAGGACTTGGATCAAATGGGGGATGACTGATTCTTTGCACCATACTTTCTGTGTTCTGTTGGTTTATCACAATAAGAATACAGATGCTGACTCAAAGCAGCGGGGTGTCAAACTAGTTCAGGTTTGCACAAACATGCACGGACAGATACAAACTTTGGCATCAAAGCTTCTCAAATATTGATCACAGCTGTTTCTTTCTACCGTGCTTTCTTTATTTTGTCCTGTTCTCATGTTTTTGTAAGGGGCACTGTCTGTCGGTCTCTTCTGCTAAACATTGCTGAGGCAGCAAATGATTTTAGCTCAGTAGTCTTTTTTTCTTTTATGACCGTGAAATAAAGTTGGAGGTCCTTGACCCTACTGGGTAAGACCACAGTATATCTTAAGAAGAGCTATCTAGTGCTGGGTCCAGGTCTGGAAATTCCAGGTCTTGAGCATTATTTTCAGGTTTTCATACAGTTATGTTATCCCCTCAAAAAACATGTTTTTTCTCTGCCTTTAAAAAACGTCCCTGTTGCAATTTTGTTTTTAAATCTAATAATTCTTTGAAAAGAAGTGGTAGATCTTTCCTAAAAGTTTCTGAAAATTAAAAGTTATGGTCTATCATCAAAATTACCCAGGAACTTTATGAGGACAGTTTCATAAATAGACACCATAGCACATGGGGAAAATTATGTAGTGAAGCATTTTACGTGGAGATGGTTGTGGTCACTCTGTGGTGAGACATTATTGGTCTTGCCGTAGTAGCTTTCTATTATTTACCACAAGACCAGATTTCTTCATTGCTCTCATTATGTCAGTGACAATGATGCTTTTTTAATGAAAGATTTCTATGCTATAACTCCAGACAAACCTAGCTTTCAATAATATATTGGATTTCCTAGTTTTATCTTGCTGTTTTTTCCCCCACATTGTGAGAATGTGGTTTATAGAATTAAATACTAATTTGTTTCCCTGACCTCCTTGCCTTCTGCCTACTCTGTAAGGGTTGACCAGAGACTGAAGTGTCACTTGAATGTGAAACTGTAAAGGGAAGTCAATGGAGTTCACAGGGGATTATGGACCTCCTGTTGACAACTTTCCTTGGCTCATCACACAGAATCACTTGGGTACAGGCAAATGTTTAGGTTGAACATTATTCTGCTTTTATTCAAAATGAACAATTAAAAAAAATAAAGGTTGAAGTCACTCCCTTAATGGAGTGAAAGATTAGTGATAATGTGATTGCCGAACAGTTCTGATCGACTAAGAATACAGGACACTTTCTCTCCCATGGAGAGCTAGTTATTTAACTCAAGATTTCTTATCCCCATTTTGTAGTTCTTTTCTGGCCATCTGTACAACTTTCAAGTCCAGATAACATAGATCCAAACACCTGGTTTCTCAGCATGGAATCTGGCATCTGATGCCTTTTGTTGGTGCATTGCCTTAATTTTCCCATTCTGGTTTCCATGTAGTGTTTACTGAGCCTCTAATAAGACAAGTATTTTTTTTCCATTTGAATCATATAACCCAAACCTGAGCTGCAGACAACCTTGTTTCTGTCTGTATCCATGCCTCTATCCAATTGTTCCTTTAACAACCCTATCAAAAGAGTCAAATCTTCAACAGACCCTCCATACTGTTCATCCAGCTAAAAAGTTGGAAATAATATCCTACTACAAACATTGATCATGTATCACTTTCATTTTTACTTTACGAGCAAACTATTAGATATACAAATGAGTAAAAGCACAGGTGAACAACTGAGTTTTCATATCTGAATCCCTTTGAAGACCACAGGATCTTGAAGATATATTTAGCATAATTAATTTTAAAGGACACCAGTGTCATTTAGTGTGTGCTTAACTCATCATAAGGAAGGACAGTGCGGGATATATTATCATTTGTGATTAGCCAAAGGACATCACTTTCTTTCATTATGCTAATATTCTTCCTCATTTTCAGACCATTTTCCTGTGGGATTTTTGAGGTGTGTTTCACAAGGAAAAGCTGAGAAAAGCTATTAACGTGTGTGTGTGTGGGGGGGGATTTTTATTTTCTCATGCTGACAGGGGAACAGCAAAAAGGACGTTTGGGTATGAGCTGACCGTGCATACTTTTTCCCAAAGGTGTACCAGAGGTTGGCTTGAATCATGTTTCGTTGGTAGGACTTACAGGCTGCAGGGCCTATGATGTAATGTGAACCAGGGTGAACAGATTGCCCACTGTAACAAATAGAGGAACCCAGGGTGCGACCACAACAAAAAGCTTTGTGAACATGTCCTGCTCTCCAGGGTGTTGTGGAGCTGAGTGGACATGTGTTCTGCCTTAATGGGTAAAGTAAAGTCACCTTGGTGTCGTCCCATGTAAGCCATACCTTTTTTTCATCTTTCATTTCTGAACAGAAAACACACAGTATCTCACATTCTGCTATAATAATTCAGCATTTAGCTCCTAGCGATATGAGTAAGCAAATTATACAGCATCCCCACAGTGGTGATTTATTGTGCAGTTCAGGTTTGTTTGTTCCTGGCCCATGCACCATTATTTCACCAATCTCTTTATGGTAACATGTACAGATTGCTGACTGGCTAGTTTACTCCATCCATCCATCCACACAACCCACCAACCATCCAACACAGGTGACATCACAACGTCATTGTCAATGAAATGAGAACAAACTCTGTTCTTGTTTTTCTGGTCCTCCGCAATGATGTGCGAATACATTGTTCCAACTTGACCACACATTGCTAGACAGTAAAGATGAACTGATGTCTCCATTAATGCATTAGTTGATTAGCAGTCCCAAAACTGATCAAAAATGTTTCCCCTATTTTAGGTTTTGAAAACTAGAAATGATTAAAAAATAGTTTAAGTACTTAATGTGTGAGTGTGAGCTGACAGTTGGAGGTGTCAGCTCACCTCCGGGGCACTGCTGATGTGCCCTTGAGCAGGGCGCCATCCCCCTCACAAGTTGCTCATTTGGGGCAGTGTGCCATCTTAATTTCCCTTCGAGGATCACAATAAGTATATAAAATAAGGGAAAAAATAAATTTAAAAAATGTATACAAACATCTTTATTTTGAACAGCAATTCAGGTTCTACTTTTACATTTAGCTTTTTTCAACAGTTTCTTTTTGATATGCTTTCCTCCATTGATATAATTGGGGAAAGCAACACATCTTTAGATATGTAGCTCTATGAAAACTACAAATACACAGTGCACAGTTCGGTTTTTGAAGCTCAGCAGGATGAAAAGAGTTTTGTCACGTTTGTGAAACATGTTACTGCAGATAGTGTCATCAGTGTTGAATCTGCTTCTGTCAGACCCCTCGCTGAGGATCAACACCAGCAACACTTGACAACAGATTTGTGGCTCATACTGTTTGTTTCCTTGGGTTTGTTTCCTTGGGAGGTCATGACTCGAGTGCATATTTAATGATTGGGAGTGTTCGGGTCACTTCGGCTATTTCCGTCGGCATGCGCGCCGATGAAGAAGAAGACAAAGAAGAAGATGAAGAAGATGCGCGCCGCCTAGCGAGAGAAAAGGTTGTTTTTTTTCTTGTGTTATTGCTCGGGGATTTTCGCGAGTCCAAAAAAGTTGTAAGTTTTAGCCTTTTTCCCCCCTAAAAATAAGAATGCCACTGTGTCTACACAGGCTACAAACCTTGTTGCCACTCTTGAATTTACTTCGCCTGTCGCGAATGGCTAGCGCAAGCCCAGAGACATGAGAAGCCTTCATTAGACTGTATGCCACATATATCAATGTCAAGGCCCGCGGGCCAGATCTAGCCTGTGACAAATTATTTATGGTCCGCTGGATGATTTTTAATTACTATTTGCATGTTTGATTTGGCAAAAGTTTTACGCCGAATGCCCTTCCTCTGTATTTATCCGGACTTAGGACCGGCACAATAAGACACTGGCTTGTGTCCTCTTGCTCAGTGCTCTCCAACCTCTTTTGCGCCACGGACCGGTTTCATCTAAGACGATATTTTCACGGACCGGTCTTCATTTGCTCGATAATAGTTAATGACGCCAGGACAGCTGTAATCTAATAATAAATCATCCGTGGTTTAATGTAAAATGCAGACATCAACAGACAGTAAACAACCTTTTTTGTCATAAATTGACAATCAACATTTCTGTAAACTAAATAATCTGAAGAAATAATTATATTAAAAACTCGATTCAAGTGACTGCACTGATGAGGTTTATTTTGAAATATAGCGACATACAATCAGTGCAATCAACGTAGGAGAAATACTGATCATTTCCAATAAAAGGCTGGACAAGTCAATCAAATAATAATAATTAAAATAATGAGAATTAGTGATTGGGGACCGCTGATCTAGGTGTAACGGGAGACAATGACACCTGAAGTGTGTTCCGGACGTTCGATCTACTCCGCGATTTGGTACCGGGTCGCAACCCGGTGGTTTGGAACCACTGACGTAGACGGATGTAACAGAGAATTGGCAAATTTTTCAAAATAAAACATCTTTCAGACAGAAATAAATGAAATGGAAGTAATGTAAATTATTTTCTCTTTCTGTGTGACCCAGTACCGAATGGCCCACGGACCGGTACCGGTCCGCGGCCCGGGGGTTGGGGACCACTGCTCTTGCTGCTACATTGAAAAGAAGAAAGAAAACTACATTCCCCACAATGCAACAGAAGCAGAAGTCACTGCACCGCAACAAACAAGCTTTGGCTTCTGTTTATCAGCAGCCAGAGCGGAGGTTGAATTTAGCTACTCCCCTCCTCAAACATGGCTAAAATAAGGTGAATGCTGAGAGCAGGGGGTTTCAAGCCAGGTGGGAGTCAGAGTGTATATATTCAGATAGGGAAAAGGTAAACCTGTGCGTCTTCTGCTGAGATTGCACGTTTCGTCCCTGCGCATCCGAGCTGCTCAGACACTCTTGATGTTTAGCAGCACAGACGTGTGTGAACAATTGTTCTCTCTGATGAAGCTGAACAAAAACATCACACAGGAACCGTCTGACTCATAAACACATCAAATATCAGAATCAGCCTCAAACAAGTGAGCATCACAGAGCAGTAACGTACTGTATTTTCAGTTTTAAATTTGTTACATTTTTACATTTTGTGTCTACAAGATGTGATATCTCCTTGAAAGAAGCATTGTTTTGTCTGCCGTAGATTTTGTATTTTATTTTATTTATATTTATTTCAGTTGAATGGACTCAGGGAAAATTGCAGATAAAAGCCATGAGAAAGGATACAACTGATTTGATTTGGTAGGATGATAGAGCAGCGCAATTTTTTTTTTTTTGCACAATAATGCATTATTATTGTGCATGCACAATATCATTATTGTTCATGCAATAATGCATGCACAATATGTATTTTCAGGTTATAATGCATGTAATTTAATTTATGCATTGATCTTGATATTAAGGAACATGTTTTGTTTTTGAAGGACATTTACTTTTTGCTGTGTGCCTGTTGAAAATGTTTCCCCTTGAAGTTACCCACAGAGCCATACCAAAATACTGCTTTATTTATTTAATCGTTACATTATATACACTGTATTAGTTCTTGGTTCAATAGGCTATGTTCATTTCAATAGGTTTTAATAAGCATTGAAACAGTCCGGCCCTCGGCTTGGAGCAAATTTGTTTTGTTGGCCCTCTGTGTATTTGACTTTGACACCCATGCTCTATGTGGAAACTCTTTGGTCAGCAGGACACACATCTAAACACACACACACACACACACACACACACACACACACACACACACACACACATTGCCATATTATACGTCTCCATTCTTATCAATGTAGCATTACAGACCACAAATCATTCCTCGGAGGTAATGAGTCATCTGTTTGCTTCAGCCATTATGGATTTAAGCCATTTGGAGGATGACCTGTGCACATTGATTTCTGTGATAGACTGAATAAAAGGTGTTAATGACGGCATTTACGGAGCTATTTTTTAAGGTCTAATGAATTTCTGACAAAGGACAGCTTGATTCATGGTCTTAATAGCCAGGCCAATGTGTTCCTCATTCACAGGGCATTTGCATTAAGGTTTTGCCCCCAGAGAGCTTTTAGCCTTCACATTTCCCGTGTCTGTTGCCATTGATGTTTTACGCAGTCTGCCTGTTTAGTTGAACCAACTGCTTCTCTGGTTGAACCTGTCTTTGAAAACTACATTTTGGAGGCTGTTCTTATTGAAAACCTGAGACTGTGACTTCAATAGCATCATGAGTCTTGTCCTCAGTTAATAAAGTTTTAGTTGTTTCTCTCTCTCTGAGCCCCCCCCCCCCCACACACACACACAGTGGTAGGATTTCTGCCAGTGTGAGAATCCAAGGGAGTGCTGACAGGCCATATTCTAAGATAATGTGTCCCTGAAGCCAGCTGCCACTCTCAGGCAAATGGAGAGGGTCGCCCACCGTAGAACCAGGACTAATCTGATGGGTGATAAAAGCTCGCTGGGTGCAGTGGGAACTTTTTTCTAGTGGTGTCACAGTAAAAACATGTTGAGCCACGAGTATCCTACACTGTAGATCCTACAGGATTTACCTACACTAAAGCAAAGCCAGAGCTCAGTCCTTTTGTCAGGACAAACTGATAGGCTGCAGTTGGAGTTTTGCATCTCTCCTTAGTTTGGTTATGTATTTTACCCAAATCTAGCTGCTGAAGTGAGAACCTTGTCTGAACTTAAGTTGAACCTGCATTAAAGCAGAGGCTTATAACAAGTTGGCACTGCGGAAAATGAGAAACTTAATTTGCATGCAGGTCCATGATTGGATGAAGTTTAAGCTTCACCCACACATGCAGTCGGGCAGTGACCGTTCAGTTAGAATACAAGTGCGATGTCTCAAATATACGGCAAGAATAAGTGTGAGGACCTTGCTTTTTCATGCTGGATGAGAAGAAAGTGTTCGTCAAAAGCCAGTTGATGCTGATTATGTGTTGGTGTGTTATGCTGTTCTTCAGAGTCCTTTGTGGGAATTATTTTGTGGTGATTAAATACAGGCCTGTGAAGTCTGTGCCAATTTGATGCCAATACCTCAGCCACAGTGTTACTGCAGACGGCCGTCCATAGAGAGGTGTGTGTCAGCATGCTGTGTAGCTCTAATGCTAAATCTGTCAGCTCTATCATACACACTCTCATTAACCTCTGCTGTCAGAGGTCCTTAGAGTTAGAAAAATAAACAAAGGCACTCACTGTTCGAAGGACAGGATTTTAATGTAATTATTATTGTGTGTGCAGCATGTACACACAATAATCATGTATAATGAACCCCTTTTACATGTTTTATAAAAGATGCTATTTGTGCACTGTTGACACACAGTATAATGTATTAGCTAACCTATTACATAATATTATGACCACTCAGCTTTACTTCTACATCAGCTTTAACATGAACTGAAACAAATTTTGAATTGAATTTAAATTTTAACCTCACATATTTTTAAGTTTCTTGTGACTCAAGGCTCCTGGATTGGAGCAGTCGAGAAAAAATCTTTGTATTTTTCTGTCAGTAACTATTAACCTGTTTCTGGTTCCAGATCACCACCAGAGGTTGTGAGACCTCAGAGATGACTTTGCGTCGGAACAGCCTCGGTCAGCTCGGTTTCCACGTCAACTTTGAGGGCATTGTTGCAGACGTGGAGCCCTTTGGTTTTGCCTGGAAGGCAGGTCTGCGGCAGGGCAGCCGACTGGTGGAGATCTGCAAGGTGGCTGTCGCTACTCTCACCCACGAGCAGATGATCGACCTGCTGCGCACATCCGTCAGTGTCAAAGTGGTCATAATCCAGCCTCATGAAGATGGCACCCCCCGAAGGTAATTCCAAAAAACTTCTTCATTTTACTTGAAAACAACACAGCAAAAAAAAAAAAGATGTGGACATAATATATTATTTATTGTATTTGAATCTTGGCTGTCATGCTGTTACTCAGAGAGCAGGTGCTCCTCACAAATGCTTGAAGTCTAAACAGAAGTTTTCATTTTTCCTTGCCACTGGGGTAAATTAGCTTCTGGTCACATGTTGAGATTATTAGCAAAAAGAAATGCTTATATGATGTTTTTGTTGCACAGGGGTTAAAGTTGTCTTACTGATTCCTCCAGAGAGGAGCTTGTCTTTGTCTTAATGTGGCTTTGTTGCAGGAGAAACCTCCAGCAGGGCTGCGGAGTCCCACAGACAGTCAGTGTTTATCTCTAATGGGAACGAGACGATCATTTTGATTAATGGCTCATTTCTTGCTGCCACTGTGTGACAGCTTACATTTGCAGTTTGCTTTTTTTTTCTAATGTCACCCAATTGTCTGTTCAGCAATTAGCAAGGGACTGTTCGTCTTTTTAGAGATACACGCCCATGGGGAGAGTCCCGCATATCCACAATAAAAAGAAAGAAGTGTGATTCGAACAAGCTTTTGTCATTTGAAGAGATGTAAAATGTTTGCTCTGAGGAACATCTGCTTATTTGGTGTGTGAAATAGTGACAGTACTGTGAAATAATATCCATCATTCTTTCACACTGTGAATTCTGGCATCTTTGTTTGGGCCATCTATTAGGCTGACAGATTTGTGTACTAGCAAATGTTTTTTTCTCACTTAATCAGAGAAAACCACAGAAGAATGAATTCTGTGTACAGTAAGAAAACCTCCACTTCAATCATTTTATTGTGTTTCCACTTGTACTAATGTTACCAGCTAACAGTTTTAGGTCTATGCATGGCTTTGGCTCTAAACTTAAACAAATGTGTGTTTTTGTTTGTTTTTTGATTTTTTTTTAGGGAGGAAATTGACATTAATGGCAGCCCTGCTAAAAGGTCTGTATGAGTAGGAACTTTAAGAGCTGTGGGCATATGTGTGCCATTCCATTAAACTCTCCATAATAGAAGCCTTCTTAACTGTGTTTCAAGTTTGCCTTCTGGTCTGGCAACAGAGGAGTGACATATTTTCTCTCCCAGATGGTGGGCTAGCATGCCTCGTCTGTAAATCCAACACAGCAGCCACTCTGGCAGAACCGACATCTAATCCTCTTACCAGCATCTACAATGATACATGATGATACAATCATAATCACACTTCACTGAAGCAGAACACAGACAAAACAAATATCTTCCAAAACTGGTTTTGTGTTGGTGCATGTGTGTGCGTCCAGCTTCCTGCAAATGTGGTTACTGGATTGAAGAGGCTTTTGAGATGGTATTTGTGCCATTTGGAGGCATCTGGCTCGGTTTCACTGACACCGCCAAATCTTGCGAGGTTATTTCTGACAGCCAATAAAATATGGTCTTAAAAATACACTTGCTACAAAACGTTATGCCCAGAAGTGTGCATTATAATTTTGCCGTGGATCCACAATGGGCGTTATGATGCTGAATGCACTAAAGTTGACCCATATTTGGCATTGCTAATAGATGTATGTGGTAAATTGGTAGATATAACAGAGGACTGTTAAGTAGAGCTGTTGAGCTCTACTGGGACCCCGCCATCCCATGAGAACCAGAAGCCTCTGTCTGAGGGCCTGTGAATGTTCTCTTGAGGTCCCAACAGATCAAGAGGTGAGAGGTCAGATGAAGAATCTCGAGGGCCCTCGACTCTTTTCGTAGCTGCATCTTTGAGTTGCCAAAATGTTGCGCTCAACAATAAGTGCTCCAGTGGCTCCACTATTATCTAAAAGAAAAGGAATCCAGCAGGGGCCCAAAGGCCTCCTTCAGTCCCCTGAGAGGAGGGAGATGGGGGTCAGTTAAACAACAATGGACAAAAGTCTCATGACCTCCAGACAATGTACCATGGCTCTGTACTGCAGTCATGACAAGTAAGAATGTTTTCATAAGCACATGTTGGGGCTGGAGGGGAATGCGTCGTCTGTTCTGTTTGTAAACTGTGAAACTAATTCAGTCTTCTTTATTTTGTCACTCCTCCAAAGCCAGTGAGGACTAATGGGATCATATGGGGGTTTTTTTAAATGAAAGAAGGAACATTAAGTCACTGTGTAGTTCTGTTTTGCAGCAAACCTCCTAAAGCTGTTTATGGCCTAAACGGTTTTAAACCGCTCAGCCTTAAGCCAGTGGAGATATGGCTCTAATATTAGCCTTTCCTCATACTGTATTTATTTACACTGCAGGAAAGATGTAGTTTTAGTCTGGTGTAAAAACAGAGGCTTTTCCATCGTGACTCTGAAAAGCTTCAAACAAGTTCAGCATGTTAGCCCCAGATCAAGTTAATGATAATAAGATGAAAAAGATGATCTCTTAGAAAGGTTAATTCAATTAGAAGAACATAATTATGTGTTTTTGTGTATCATCGAAGATGTAAGCATAAACAAATATTTCAGCACAATATGCATTCGTATTGTCAAAGTTTCATTCTTCTGTGGTCCTTAGGGTCTATATTGGGGTTCAGACACCCAGTGTTATCTTTGTGATGGGGTATCAACCAGCACCAGCCGCTGCTGATAATAAACACTGGCTATGCCATTCAGATTATCACTCATGACCTGTCCATTATAGTATCATCAGGCTTGGATTTTCATCCAGACTGAAATTAAATTGGGTTTTCCAAACTCAGAAAACCTGATTCTCAAATTGCTCACCTCTCTCACGTTGTTATCACGTTAATTACAAAATAATCGTGATTATTTTATAATTTGACTTTTATGAATAAGTGTGATGTTAAAAATAAAAAATATCTCTCTTTCTCTCTCTCTTTCTGTGTTCATCTGTCTCTGTTTCTCTGTTGTTGTTTTTAATCACACTCACATTACAGGATGCCCTATGTAATGAACCTCTAACAATGGTCAGCAAAAGGCTGTTGGAGGTTGCAGCCTTCACAACTCTTTTCCGTGACTGGACTGTGACTGTGGGAATGGATTAGCACGTCCTTCAGACACTTGCCCTGTCATTAGAGTGACAGCTCTCTGACTGAGGTTTAAGGCCCTGTTGTCACACTGATCTTTTGTGAGAGCCGAGCAGTTGATTATTCAGTCCTGTATACTGAGCTGAGCAGTTTTTGCATATTCAATAGAAATTAGGTTGTCAAACTTTACTGTAGGTTCATATGAGTGGACATGGATCTGAAGTTGAGGATGTGCTCCCCCCTCTACATACATATCTGCAAAAATGTGGTATAATATATAGAAGGCAGCAGCTTTCAGTGGAATCGAGAGGAAGCAGACAGAATTATTTCTCACCAGTTCCTAGCTTCCTCTTCCCCCACGACAGGCTGGATGTGCCTTCCTGCTTCTCCTCCTCCACCACCAGCCTCCGCCTCAGGTTTAACTGTTAACCAAACACCAGTTTCCTGCTGTTTTGCCATGATTTATATGTGTACCACTATACATTACAAACAAGAAACACATTCCACACTCATCAGTCCAATACGATGGGAATTTCCGCCTATAGTGGAAGCCAAGCTTATTGGGGGATATTATTATCATAAGAGACTTCATGGTCATCCTGGCACAAAAAGAGAAAATGGCAGAGACGTGTCCTGTTGACAAGCTGTTCTTCAGGCTTCATGTTTCTGTAGGGTAATGACATGTAGCACCCTGATATGACCACAAACTCCGTTAATCGCTGGCTTAGCAGCCCATTTATGAGCAAAA
This sequence comes from Antennarius striatus, assembly GCF_040054535.1. NCBI lineage: Eukaryota > Metazoa > Chordata > Actinopteri > Lophiiformes > Antennariidae > Antennarius > Antennarius striatus. The sequence goes on along the minus strand of NC_090786.1, from coordinate 18,091,055 downwards.
CAGTGACTAAAAATAAAAGTATTATTCATGCAAATCACAAACCTCTCTGCTCTCTCTTCATGTGGCATCTTTACCCAGCAGTCTTTATTATTTCTTCATTCACCTACAGCTCTGATTTTTTTGAAGCTGTGATGCCACTCATTAGGTTGCTTTCACTGTCCATACATCAAGCCAGTGATGCATGCTTTATATATATACCATGATAAATAATGTAGTGGAGCACGTCATTGACAGCCCCGTCATGGCAGATGAGGCTAGTTTGTTGATGACACTGACCAAATGTGTTGTGGCAAGCAACACAGTGGAGCATGAGGAAGCCGAGGATGATCTTCTACTTAGATCTCATAACACCCACAGCTGCACTGGGAGACCAGCTGTAAACAGCCCAGCCACCCATGTCCCAGTTTGATGAAAAGGTCTCTCCGAGGGATTACTGCCCCCTCCACCGCAGCCACTGCAATCAGCCAGGATACCCTCTACAAGCCAAACTGTGCATACATGTATGACCACAGCGAAGTATACACAGGTTTCCACCCTCCTTCCCACGAGATTCAGGAAATGGATGCTGGAGTTGGCTGGAGAGCTAGCAGAGGGCTTAGGCGGTTCAACCATGTTGCCCCCTTTTAGACCCACAGTCATCCCAGACATAGACACCAAGCCACCTGGAATAGTACTGTATGTGAAATTCCATCACCCTGATGGCATCGTCCATCCCAGAAATCCTCAGTGTTCGCAGTGAAGGGATGTTAATGGAGGGAGGAAAGGTCCCCTGTGTAGAGACACTCAGGGGACCCCCTGACATCTGTTAAGTGGTTAGCTGAGTCGCAGCGCTTTTAAAAATGTCAGTCAGTCAGTCATCTTCAGATTACCACCGCTATATCCGCCGCAGCGGGTCACGGGGAGCTGGAGCCTATCTCGGCGGCATAGGGCGTGAGGCGGGGGACACTCCAGGCACGATGCCAGTGCACCGTGGCTTTTTAAAATGTATTTCCCTGTTTTTTAAGATGTGCCCCATGGCCCTCAGTGTGCGTGTGTGTGCGTGTGCGTGTGTGTGTGTGTGTGTATGTATGTGAGTATGTATGTGAGTGTGTACTGTCAAAGCTCTGCACGTATGTATGTCTCCAAATATTCATGACAGTATTTCTGCTGTCTTCATTGTAAAACTAAGAATGAACACGTCTCCTCTTATAGTTTTTGCAGAGGATCAAGACGAGCTCTGTCATACAGTGTAAAGGACTATAATGCGTTATAATGCTTTACTGCATAGTAATGTGGATGTATCGACTGACTCAGGGATATTGAACTACAATGAAATAAAATTTGAACTGTTCCTTTACAATAATTCATGATTTATGTTATTCATAAAAGACTATGTAGGTACAGACTATCTTAAAACAAGGAACGTTATGGGATGTAGTAAAACAATGAAATCTACTTCATTAAAATTAATCATTGACAACATAGGAACTGTAGTTATAAGTCCTAGTAAAATTAAGTAATTGTTCCAAAACATACATTGGTTAAGAAGAAGTGGACTCAGATTTTCTGAGTTACCACAAGGAATGAAGTCTGCACTGCAGCTTGGATGTTTTTGTAGTCCTTCTATTTCTGCAGACCTTTAACCTTCCTCTCTGTTTCTCTCGTCCTCCTCCCTCTCAGAGGCTGCTCCGAACTCTACCGTATACCCATGGTGGAGTATAAGGTCGACAGCGAGGGTACACCCTGCGAGTACAAGACGCCCTTCAGGAGAAACACAACCTGGCATCGAGTGCCCACAACTGCAGGAGCAGCATTATCCCGAGGCTCCCCCACACAGGGCCCTGAGCGCCTGCAGTGCCAGCAGATCCTCCAGCAGCACCAGGCTGCCATCCCACGGAGCACCTCCTTCGATAGGAAACTGCCAGATGGGTCAAGGTAAACTATCATCAGCTCCCACTTCAGACAGATCAAAAACACCTCTTGTAATGTCTGACATCGTGATGTGGTTACATCAAATAAAATTCAAGAATTTTAACATTACTCATACATGTTTTGTTTAAAAAAATTATATCCTTTCAGTATTTAATTATTAATGTCAGCCATCATCAGTCTTATTTTTTTCATCAAGAATATCTGTCCACATAGTGTAAAACAAATAAAACTGACAACAAAATGTTCAGATTGTGTCTATTATGTTAGTAAAAAAATACTTTAAATCACACCGACACAAAAATCACAGGAACATTATAATAAAAAGAAACTGAATAAATTAAGTTGTTTTTAATGGCTGAGCTTTCAACTCATTTTACTTTTTGTGAAATCCAGGCAGAGCAAAGCTTCCAATCAAACATTGTGACGCTCAAAGATCCTTTGAGAGGAGATCTTTTCAACCCTCAGCTTTTCTCACTTTGAGGAGCTGTTATTGTGCTCAGCTATTTGCATACATACAAATGGAGCAATTCAGCCCAATGAATTCACAGCTCTGCTTTCATCTCCCATTAAATGATATGGCCACACTCGGACTTTGTTCTTGTCCTACACGGTGTCTCTTCTGGACATCTCCATTGAGCTGTTTAACTCAGTGATTTGTTCATTCTAACCAAACCCTAACTGTCATGATAACCTTTCCTGTGTGTCACACCGAACCCTCCTGGTGTTTTCTGTTCTGACTGTACTGGGATAATGGCCACCCTCTCAGCCTAATCAGAGTCTCTGGCAGTGGGAGTGCTCCATTCTCCCTCCTTTCTCTCCTCTACTCCCCACTTCCTCCCTCTTCCTGTACCCTGCTGAGGAGGAGGTGATGAGGACACTGACACAGTTCAGCTCATCTCATCCAATTACCACAGAAACAAAGAGAGTGCTCTTCCCCAGAACACGATATGTAGCACCCCAGAGGGAGTGTGAATAGAGGAGGGGGATGAAGGGCTGGTGGAGGGTAAGAGACAGGAGGGCATAAATGATCGGGAATAAAGAAGTTAAGATCTTCTTTATTTTATTTTGTTTTTTGTTTTATGTTAATGTGAGGACATGATGAAGAGAAACTGAACTCAAATTAGCAGCATAACAGTGATTTCCAGACATACTTGTACTCCAGGTGTAATTACTGTAAACATTTTTTAGATTAGCTCAACTGATTTAAAAAAAAATAGAAATTGCAATCTAATTTAATAAAACACATACTGTAAGTTAGCTCACATTTGTGGAGTTTGTTTCAAGTTCAGAAAGAAGAAGTATACTTTATTAATCCCCACAGGGAAATTACATAGTCACTCAGGTATATACATGTTTGTGTTAGTTTTTTTTAACAGTCAGTGTATACACAGACACCCTGAACACAGCATGCAAGGGGGCCTGTAAGCATGCAGTTAGTACACACATCAAACTACACACATTGGGAGGCAGAGTGACAGGTAGCGACTTCTGGAACCCCCCCCAATTGAGATCTTTGAGAAAAATTGAGAAAAACAGCAAGCAAACCGTTCAAATTATCTGAAAGTAATCAAATGATTAAAGTACATGTTTAAAACATTAAGCTAAAACTGTTGGTTAAAATGTTTAGTTGAATTTGGATAAACTTTTTAAATTGCTTAAATAAATGAATAAGTGGTTGAAATGTTCAGCTTCTACCTCACCTAAGCACAGATGCACTCTTGACTCCACTAACCTGAACATATGTCTTTTAAAACATTGAAAAAAATCCATGGTTGTTTAATTAGTCATTTTAGTAGCATTAGCATAATTTTACATTAACATGTTTGTAGAATGGCAGACAGCGATGAGTTTATCTGATACAGGTTCAGGTGGACGCGGTGGAGCTACATACAATCTCTAGTCATCCCATCCACACCAAGTCCAGACATGGCACCATGAAATATGACACCTACTCTGCTGCAAATCCTTGCAGCCTTGAATGTTATTATAATACAGAGTAGAGAAATGATGCTCTATATCCTCCAGAACTTTGCATTATGTCAAGAAAGAAGGGAACAGAAAGCAGCTGCTGCTGTTTCATATTAAGCTCCCGACTGGGCCGAGGAAACTAACACTTCGGTCGGAGAGGAAACGTGGAACCCTGGCCAGAGTGTTTGATGATGTGTCCTACGACAGAGTTAATGGCAGTTTTGTGAGTTTCTCATGGACGTATAGAAAAACGAAACCTGACGATAAAGCTGAAAGGCTTGATCCTAAGAATGTCTCACCTTCTAGATAGACATTTGTATTATGATTTTTGAATTATATAGTTCTGCTGGATTTTCTATTGAAATCTACCTGCATATTTCTGACCTTTGACAGTTACATAAAAGGAGAGAAATGCCTAGGATGTGATCTTCATTCCCATCTTTAAATCACCAAACATTAAATCAAATAAACAGATGCATAAGAATAAAGATAGACATGTAAGCAGGCTTGAGACCCAACTTGAGACTCAATGTGTGCTGTTTCAGTCTCCATCATCTAACCTACTTTAGAGTGTTGGCTAGAAGGACGGCCTCCTGGAAGCAGAAAGAACTTGAATCCTGTGTTTATTTTTCTCTCTGCATAACAAAAAAATCTTAACAACACGAAAGTAAGCAAAAAACATTCCTTCTGGCCAGGGCTTATTGTAAGACAGTAACATCCTTTTTGGAAAGGTTTAGCTAAAATAATGGTTGAAGTCAACTATGTAAGTGAGTAGATTTCCTCTTGACAGGTCACAATTGGAAGGAGCCAGGTTTGTGTTTCAGTGCAGAAATGTCCAGCGCCCTCTCTCTAGAAGCAAACCCTGTCTTCACACACACACACACGGCCCCACCAGCTTAATTAGTCACTCAAGTTTATTACCACAACCAATCTCTGTTTCTGCTCGTCTTTAGGGAACAGGCACCTTCTCCCTTAATAACTTTTTCATGAAGATTATTCCTTATGCTTCTGTGGAAGAGACTATTTCCTGGAGTGACATCTAGTTACAGCATATAGTCATTAATGCAGTAAGTAGTGAAGGAATGGAGTAATTCGTGTTTGCTTCTAGAGTCAAAAATCCAATCTAGACATCAAATTTAAAGTAGTTTCAAATACAAATCTGTAGTTAGTAGAGAAGTACTGAAATTATTTGAATAGCAATGTTTGATTGGATAAAGTGGGTCAGTTAGTTGTTGATCATTGTTATTCATTAAACACAAATGCCAAACATACGCAGATTCCATCATGTCAGAAAAATAAATAAAATGTTTTAACTGTTAGTTGAACAAAAGAAGTCATTTGGAGATGTCACCTGGGATCCTAGGAATTCCCAACGATCATTTTTCCTGAGTTTTCACTCACTATGGCAAGATGTTTTACACTTTTGACCCTGTGTTTCTGCAGGACAGTGCAGGACTTGGAGAACCCCCAGGTCACCTCATGTAACAAGGGAGACCAGCATTATCGTAGCTCCCCCAGTAACCAGTCCTCCTCCAGCGATCCGGGACCGTGTGGCAGCAGCACCTGGTCTCAGCAGCCGGGATACGACAGGTAAATCACCATAGTAGTTGCTTCCTTTAGCCACCAAGTTTTCCTTCAGGAGCATGTTGTTTGACTGTTATAAATGCAGCTCCAGTCAGTCTGGCTCTGTATCTGAGAACTTACAATTTTGCAAAATGATTTAAAAATTTTCTGCATGAAATGACCAATCATCTGTACACTTCTAGCCAGACTGTGCTCTTTTTCTGTTGAAAGTGATTGAACAAAACAATGAAATGATGCCTACTCTGGTGTAATACCACATCCACTGCTAAAAGAGGAAGGATAATGGAGGATGATGAGTTTCATGTATGAGATTTTTTTTTTATTTCAACATTTGTTATAGTTTCTATTCCAAAGCCCTGGTTTCGTGGATTCATGGATGTTTTATAGCCTATAAATTGAGGCCAGGTACTTGGTGTTATAACTTTTAGTAAATCTACCTTCCTCTGTTGAGAATATTTATAAAGGATGAACACTTAAGTATAATAGGAGGTGATTGTAAAAAATACTTTGTCCTTCACTGTATCCCACCACAACTAAAGAACCACTTGAGCAAAGCGCTGTGTAATTTGAGAACAAAGTTTTTAAAAAACTCGTTCTGGAGAGATCAAGAGGGAGAAACCTTTATGTAGCTTTTGTGAACTTAATTACAGCTACCATAATTTGTTTATGTTTTTAGTTTATGTGCTTTTCATCTTCACAGTATATTTCTAAATATATCTCTTCCAATATTGACTCCATGTAATGGTTTGGAGGACATCATGGCCCCTGAACATCTGTGAGTCTCGGGCACTCATCAGAGACCGGTGTCTGTCTATGAGTGGTTATCGGCCACGACAAGAAGCTGCTGCTTGCCTGTCAGACAGGTCTCAAAGGATCGCTGTGCCAGAGCTGCCATACTGTAAAACAGCAGACACATTAACTGGTTGACCGATCCCCACTTTACGAAAGATCACAAGACCTTGCTACTCACTGTAGTTTATTAGCTTTTTAAGGTATTATTAAGATCTGCATTGAACACTTTGCTGGTCTTCTTCGTTTGACAGAGGTTACGTGTTGATGTGAATAAAAAGGTTTCTTTTTATCATCGTCTCAACATCTTTTAAGCGCTGCACATCTGTGCATGATCACTGAAGCTAGAACAGAGAGTTCACTCCGTTGGCAGGAATATTATTTATAGCCCATTTTCCTCATCTTTCTTTCTCCAGATGTCCTTCCCCAATCCTCCATGAGCGACCAGGGGACATCCAGGGTGGAGATGGAGAGACCCACACGGAGAGGGAGCCTACCCTAGAGAGGACCAGGTCTGCAGGTGGGTCTCATGTTCTGACACCAGAGCAACAGTCATGATTCAGGTCTACGTCATTTCTACAAATAGTTTGAAAAGTGACCTAGAACTGTCAGTATTTGCAGGTAGTGTGATTTATGGTGTGTGCTCTTAAATGTACTTCTCCATAAACTCAAAGTTGTCTATTGGGTCCACAGAAGCCAAATGGCATCTCCCCTCTTCAAAGATCCTCAACCCTCTAAAGCAAAGAGAAGGAGGAAAAGACTCGCCCAACAAGTTGTCCAGGGTAAACATTTCACCCACTGGGATTTCAGTTTGAACTTATTGTGAAGGCTTTTAAGTGCATTTTAAAGTAGCCTCTATGTCCACCAGTGTTTGAGTCAAACTGCCCTTGTTTGTGGGCCTTGCAGCAACCAGCAGCTCAGTTGAGATACTCAGCTTCATGTCACCCTCAAGCCACTCTCTGGTCTTACCATTTTCCCTTCATTTGCATGATAACAGGTATTTTGTCACAGCTTCACGTTGTGACATGGATGTTTAGGACACATTTTCCTAGAAGGCTGAACATATAAACCATTCGAGGCTCTCATTTTCTTCATATTTCTCTATGTTTGCTGATGCACCATTCCTTGTCTGTCTTTTCTTGCTACTTTGATGCTGGAGGCTGGTGCACACAGCTTACAACATCTGTCAGTGCTTTTAGTCAGCCTTGCATTAACCCGAGTCAGTGGATAAAACTACTAACCATTCCTTTGGCAATATCTTCCCTCATGCACAAAGCTTTTGTTTTCAAATCGAACATCACATTTTTGATGTGATTTAATTTAACTTGCTGCTATGATGTAATATTCTGAAGAAATAAGGACATATTTCTAAGGTCCAAGTTTATATTTTCTAAAAAAGCACTGTTATTAATCCTCACTATGGGATGATTCACGAGTCAACATTGAATTTTAAGGGTCCACTTCTACATCATTGTGTCCACAATCCACACACAAGTGATGCTTAGGTCATTTCTGAGTTCTTCTGAATCTGCACTGATGCACAATCCATCTGAACCTGCAAGTCAACCTCTAATGGTTCATATAGGCTGTACAGCCTTTTAAATACCATATAGAGAGTTTCCATGCACACAGTAATATCACTGCAGTTAACTAAAGGTTTAATTACAAATGCTGCTGAAAAGACAAAACAGAATTAAATGTTAGCTTCTGTAATTAATAGTTTTAGTCAACTACAGTATGAACATGAACTGTTTGAATAACAGTTGCAATGTGTAAAACAACCCAGAACATCAGACCCTCATGCTTTTTTACGTGAATTCAGGTGTTCATAGATGTTCATTGTCTTTCATCATCAGGACATATCTCACCCACCTATAGCCCATCCACTGTTAATAACAAGCTTCCTAACCTGGCCTACCCATTCCTTTTAACCATAGTAACACTGGAATTTTGTGCATCTCTGGTGTGTACATTGTGAATTTTGTTTTCAGCTTGATGAACATTTCTGTCTGAAGCTGATAGAAATACCATACACCCATAGTATCAGCTATGTTGGAATTTCAGACAGTGTTGAGCATTTTGCGCGCCATGCATATATTCCTTCTTGTTTCAGTTACCCAACATTAATGTGTTGGATGTCTCCAGACAACAAATTGCTTCCTCTTTCAGGGTCACATGTAGTGCAGTCTGATGAGTAATTCCACCCTTCTCTGTTGTTAGAAGCATGATAAAACAGCCATGAGAATTATTTACACCTCTGGTTTGACCTTGTCTGACTTGGTATATTTCTGTCTCCTTTGCCTCTTCTGTTTTTTTTCCGCCAGGCGGGTGATAAAAACTCCAGCCACTCAAGTAGCAACACCCTCTCGAGCAATGCCTCTAGCAACAGCGACGATAAACACTTTGGCTCAGGAGACTTGATGGACCCGGAGATGCTGGGCCTAACTTACATCAAAGGGGCGTCCACAGACAGTGGCATTGACACTAATCCCTGCGTGGTCCCTGGGGCCCGGGTGTTGATGCATGGCAGAGTGGGAGAGCAGGGACAACCTTGGGTATCAGAGCACCATGAGGATAGAATGTCAGAGGAGGATCATGGGAAGCTGTACCTGCCACAGGGATACGCATCCGCCATTATGTCTAGCCATGTGACAGAAGGAAGCATCGGAGACCTGAGTGAGATCTCATCCCATTCAAGGTACGTTCAAGGGTTCACATGAGTTTTTATTGAACTTGTTGGGGCTTAAAATATTGGTGGGCACAAATATCGGCTGTACTGAAACTAAAAGTTTGCTTGGTGTTAGTTCACTTTGCCCACGTTGGAGATGGAGGATAAATAATAAACTTAAAACATATGAACAGTATGCTATGCTTCTTAAGGCACATATATGTTCAGTGTTAAAAATGTGTACAGATACAGACAGTGTCTTCTGTACGTCTCATTCCTTAATATTCTACCTATTTAAGGCAGCTTATGGATACAAATTAAATGTAGCAATACAAACTGAAATGGGTAGGGGCAGGACTCGTGTACCCAAGGACACAACGACAGATGACTGGGGGATGAGGATTCGAACCATCAATCCTAGGATTGGACGACCTGCTCTACCACCTGAGTCACTGCCGCCCCCACATTTTGATGGAGTCACAAAATGTCAGTTTGAGATTTTGAAATACAATGTTGGACTTCCATTATCATATGATCAAGAATAAACCCCACTCCTTTGGCAAAAGACCGCTTGACTTTATGTTAATGAGCTGTGCCCTCACCAGAAGGAGACTACTGCTTTATTTTTATGCTTTACAACTTCTTTTTCCAGCTAATGTTTTCTATGTATGACCTAATTATAACATATTGGGTCATTGATTGACCCACTGACAAAAAAACCCACACTCTTTTCATGGCTGGAAGCACAATCTGCTGTGTTCAAATCCATTGATGAAGCCTGCAGTCACACATATATCATCGCTGCCACTGCACCCCTCTGCCCATAAACACACACAAGCACAAACATTCATGGAAGGATGGTTTCATTGCTGGCTGTTACTCGAACTTTTCTGCCAGCCGTTTTCCCTGACTGATGGCCTGCAGCCCGACTCGTCCAGCTGTGCAGTGGATGGGTGGGGTTGCCATAGGGTGGAGTGTTCATCATCTTCACACAATTCCATCTCTTCAGATTTGAGCCCATCTGGGAGAGAGGAGAGGTGTCACAGAGCTTTGGCCCTGCAGCCACTCAGTCTCTCTATAAAGTATTGTGGCTTTATATTTGTTTGCGCAGGGTTGTGTTACCAAAATGTGTTTATATCGCTGGCCTGTTTAGGAGTTGTCAGAATTGTCCACTACAAGAAGAAGATGGAGAAGAATCATCCTTTATTTGTCCCAAAATGGGAAATTCTCTTTTACACTCACCAATACAGGTTAGACATATATATATATATATATATATATATATATATATATATATATATATATATATATATATATATATATATATATATATATATATATATATATACACATATATATATGTACACACACACACACACTCACGCACATAAGGAGACTTGGTGGTGGAATGAGGAGGTACAGGAGTGTATACAGAGAAAGAGGTTAGCCAAGAGGAAGTGGGACACTGAGAGGACTGAGGAGAGAAGACAGGAGTACAGGGAGATGCAGCGTAAGGTGAAGGTAGAGGTAGCAAAGGCCAAACAAGAAGCTTATGATGACTTGTATGCTAGGTTGGACAGTAAGGAGGGAGAGACTGATCTATACCGGTTGGCAAGACAGAGAGATAGAGATGGGAAGGACGTGCAGCAGGTTAGGGTGATTAAGGATAGGGATGGAAGTCTATTGACAGGTGCCAGTAGTGTGATGGGAAGATGGAAAGAGTACTTTGAAGAGTTGATGAACGTGGAAAATGAGAGAGAACAAAGACTAGAAGAGGTGACTGTTGTGGACCAGGATGTAGCAAAGATTAGTCAGGATGAAGTGAGGAGGGCATTGAAGAGGATGAAGAGTGGAAAGGCAGTCGGTCCTGATGATATACCTGCAGAGGTATGGAAGTGTCTAGGAGAGGTGGCAGTAGAGTTTCTGACTGGGTTGTTCAACAGGATCTTAGATAGTGAGAAGATGCCTGAGGAATGGAGGAGAAGTGTGCTGGTGCCCATTTTTAAGAACAAGGGAGATGTGCAGAGTTGTGGCAACTACAGAGGAATAAAGCTGATGAGCCATACAATGAAGTTATGGGAGAGAGTAGTGGAAGCTAGACTAAGGGCAGAAGTGAACATTTGTGAGCAGCAGTATGGTTTCATGCCAAAAAAGAGTACTACAGATGCAGTATTTGCTTTGAGGATGTTGATAGAGAAGTACAGAGAAGGCCAGAGGGAGCTGCATTGTGTTTTTGTAGATCTGGAGAAAGCTTATGACAGGGTGCCCAGAGAGGAACTGTGGTATTGTATGAGGAAGTCTGGAGTGGCAGAGAAGTATGTTAGAGCAGTGCAGGACATGTATGAGGACTGTTAGATAGTGGTGAGGTGTGCTGTAGGTGTGACAGAGGAGTTCAAGGTGGAGGTGGGACTGCATCAGGGATCAGCTCTGAGCCCCTTCTTGTTCGCTATGGTGATGGACAGGCTGACAGACGAGGTTAGACAGGAATCTCCATGGACTATGATATTTGCAGATGACAATGTGATCTGTAGTGAGAGCAGGGAACAGGTGGAGGAGAAGCTAGAGAGGTGGAGGTTTGTCCTGGAAAGGAGAGGAATGAAGGTTAGCCGCAGTAAGACAGAGTACATGTGTGTGAATGAGAGGGACCCAAGTGGAAGAGTGAGGTTACAGGGAGAAGAGATCAAGAAGATGGAGGATTTTAAGTACTTAGGGTCAACAGTCCAGAGCAATGGAGAGTGTGGAAAAGAGGTGAAGAAGCGTGTCCAGGCAGGATGGAACGGGTGGAGAAAAGTGTCAGGTGTGATGTGTGATAGAAGAGTTTCAGCTAAAATGAAAGGAAAAGTGTACATAACTGTGGTGAGACCAGCGATGTTGTTTGGCCTAGAGACAGTGTCACTGAGGAAAAGACAGGAGACAGAGCTGGAGGTAGCAGAGATGAAGATGCTGAGGTTCTCTCTGGGAGTGACCAGGAAGGATAGGATCAGGAATGAGTACATCAGAGGGACAGCACATGTTAGAGGTTTTGGAGATAAAGTCAGAGAGGCCAAACTGAGATGGTTTGGACATGTCCAGAGGAGAGATAGTGAATACATTGGTATAAGGATGCTGAGTTTTGAACTGCCAGGCAGGAGGCCTAGAGGAAGACCAAAGAGGAGGTTTATGGATGTAATGAGGGAAGACATGAAGGTAGTTGGTGTGAGAGAAGAGGATTCAAAGGACAGGGCTAGATGGAGGAAATTGATTCGCTGTGGCGACCCCTGAAGGGAAAAGCCGAAAGGAAAAGAAGAAGAAGATATATATATACGCACGCACGCACGCACGCACGCACGCACGCACGCACGCACGCACGCACACACACACACACACACACACACACACACACACACACACACACACACAGAGTATTATTCTTCAATGAGAATGGATCTCATGCCATCACCTTGACTGATCGGATACTTCTCGCCTTTTGTGTAATGGGGTTTGACACCAGCGTGTCATCAGAGCAAACGGTGCAGCAGCAGAGGGGTCCTTTATGGGGTGTGGCCCAGATGGTCATGAATATGTAAACAGGGTGTAGTACCTCCGGCTAACCATGATATTAGACAAAATTTGTGGATTTTGCTTCAGGTTTTACAGTACACATCACACTGCTAGTACAAAATGACAAAATGGACTGAGTATTTAACAGCTGAAACTTGACCATTGAAACTACAGATAGTCCTCAAAATACAAACATCCGACATGCGTAGATACCAACAACCGCGCTCAGCCGAGTACTGTAGTTTTCCTATCTGCCACAACCCACTAAGCAGCATAACATTAACACCGCATAGAATAATATTTCATATCATGTCAAATAATCTCAGACTAAGTTAACAGTTTGCTCTGATGACAGACTTTATGTATTCTTATGGTCTTTTCTGGTGGCGTGTCGTCGGAGCAGGAAGTGAACCCAAAATATATTTATGTTCATGGAGACCTTCATTAACATCGAGACCGAAGACAATTCAGGTCAGGAATGAAGTTAGAGCAGCTATATAGACTATAGATGACCTAAGAAAACTCTGTCAAAGCCTGCTGTTAGTTCATATTTTATTAATTATTTCTGGGGTTGTCACGTGAATCGCAGTCCTCCTTTTGAACTTCTCAAACCACCCACGCAATGCCTTAAATTCCTGGTGTTTTATGGCTTCCTTTTGATTTAATAATGAGGCGATTGTAGATGCATTACGGCCATATTCTTTGGAGAGATCAACCAAATGCAGCACTTTTTCATGCTTTTCTATTATCTTTTGCTTTGTTTGTATGGACAAAAAAACTCTTTATCATCTTCTTTTCTTTTCCTGTTTTCTCCATCACTTTCTTGGGGTCCATAGTGAGTACTCTAAAAGTTAATATATTTACGTAAAACTATCAGAACACCGCATGGGTCGAGGGCCGAATGACAAGGACCCTGCATAGACACCTATCTAGCTACACATAGCAGGCCCTCTTAGCCAATGGGGTGCTAGGAAGATGCTAGTTAATAGCCAATGGCAGAGCAGCTGTAAAAATGTTGCGTTCAGGGAACTTTGGGAGCTGCGAGTAGCCCATACTGTACTTTTACCTTTCGTATCCTGAAATTTCTTTCGCAACAAGAGGCAATATTTTCCTGTTGAGGCGTTTTGTAACTTGAAAATTTCGTATGAAGACACGTTCGTAAGTTGAGGTACCACTGTACTTTAGTACTTAATGTAGTAATGACATTAAAATAACCTGAGATGGTGATTATAGATTGATATTTAATAAATTACAATTTACAAACAATTCAGCTTACAAACAATCTCTCCAAACCAGTTATGTTCGTAGGTTGAGGACTAACTGTAGAGCTAAATATCAATTATTTAAGACACACATTTCAGAAATACATACAGTATATATACACAGTATATATAATATAATTGTTATTGGAAAATGTAGGAAAAATTTGATTGTTTAACCAGAATTTCAACATTTTCCACTTACCGTTGAATTTTTAACCATGTCAAGACATTATTTTTATAAGAACTAAAGCCAGCAATTATTAGTGGTGAATATGTCAGGCGCTCGTCTGCTGTGAGTCAGTGTAGAGATGAACTACTTTGTGATTTCACTGCACTGATGCTTTAATGTGGTTTGTCAGTTGATCTTTAAGTAAATATTGAAAAGTCAAAGCTCAGTGGAAGTGCACACTTGAAAGACTGGATGAAAATCATCTTCAAATATAGGTTAGAGGTGAATGACTGTGAGTACAGACCTCTACGAAGAGAAATGATGTTATCCAGCTGAAGCGGACAGGGGCTGGAATGTTCAATAACCGTTTTAAGTAAAAAAATTCATCTTTTTAGATTATTTTGTACCATCGGAGTTGACTTGCTAGTCACCTCTGTCATTTTCTCTTGTGCATGTTTTTATGTTTCATATTTTTTCAAGTCTCTTCATTTTGGTCACTTTTGAGTTACATTCTTCTTTATTTATATTTTTGTTTGTTTTTTTGCTGTTTGATCAGTGGCTCACATCACTCTGGCAGTCCCCTGGCACGTGGAGCCAGGTACTGTATGTCCAGTGACTCCTCCAAGGTGTACACCATCCCTCAGACCAGCAGCTCAGGGCCAGAGCCATTGACAGAGCCAGGGCCAGGGCCCAGCTCAGAGGCTTGTGGACAGACACGCCCACAGCCTGGTTGCAAACTCTCAGTGGGCATGAAGACAACAGATGATGATGATGATGATGATGATGATGATGCCCACGACACTGAGGGACCTCCCGACATTTCAGAGTGTGGGTGAGTGTGAGTGTGTGTGAGGGCATATCACCACATGTTTAGCACTTCACAGAAACCTAACTGCAGTGTTAGTGCAGTCTGGCTGCAGTTCGCACTAGTTTCACTACAGATTGTCATGCAAAGTGGCACGGCAGTTCTTAATGACATTAACTGGCCTCATAATCGCCTCAAGATCCCTTTGATCCATTCCATGCCAATGTCCACGACTGAAGCTCACAGCCGCAAAAGAATTAAGCTTTATAAAGCCACACATGATACACTTAGCACACATGTCACTTGCGGTTATTTATCACTCCCGTGAAGCCGGGTCCCGTTGGACTAGCAGCGTAAACACCTCCCAAATCAGATCTCTGCTGGACAACATGTAGTTGTCTCACATACAAACCGGAGGACATCTGTAACTGAGTAGTGGTGAGATATACTGCAAAAGAAGAGTAATATATGCAGGACAGAATGTATTTCCTGTGAGCAGTGACAACTGTCTTTGTCTGATGATTAAATGGTTGGCTATGAAGAACGGAGAAATTGAAAGGCAGCATAGATTGTATGTGTATGTGTGCGTGATTGCATGAAGGTGTTTGCATACAGACTTGGGGTATATTGTGGAACAGAGAATATGAGATCTTCCCTGGAAGAGACCCCAGCCCTAACTCTCTAGTAATTCCATTTTGGATGTGAAGTCTGCCACTGAAGGACTTTGTGATTGATCGCATGCAATGAAGTCATCTTCTCCAGACTTATGAAAAAGCTCTGTAATTCAGTTACACTCCACATTGTTTGTTTATATTCTTACAGTTTTATTTCATCTTCCATAACAGTGCTTCATGAAGAATGGCCAAATACTGTATTACTCACAGAATCTGTTCTAACATAGTGAAGTTTCTGTTTCCTCCTTTCTAAAATGTTTTCTTTTTTTCATTTTTGTAATACTCTATGTAAGGAAGGATTTGTAATGATGCTCCTAACACCATGTTTTTTCTCTCTTGTTGCTTTTTCTTGTTCCAGAGGAGCAGAAAGCTTGTTAGCCTTCCTTCTCAAAATGCTGTATGAGCGTTCAAGGTACCTAGTCAGTCAAAGTCAACTCCAAGGCCCTAATCTGACCCAACCTACTCCCCATTTATCCTCCGTTTGTGTCTCCCAGAACACCACCCCAAGTGTCTCATGACAGATCTTAAATGCTGGTCCTGCCATGAAGCACACACTGACAGTAGATGGCATCCAGCTATGAAACAGAGGCTGTGAAATTTCTGCTGTATCTAAATTTCTCTTCCAGCAATGCTTCCTTCCTGTTGGACATTCCAGGACTGATGTTTTGCTTAAAATAGGAACCAATGATTCTACTTCCCATGTTTATAATTAACTATACTATATTTAGTTGTATTTCCACTATATGCTAGCAGCCCTTCTCTCCTTGACTAATAGGTAATTCAGTCATTGCACACAGAAGGAGAATCTTTGACTATAAAATTCAAGCTTTACATTCTCCATTGTCTTCCTGTAATGATCGTTTAGTACTGTGTTAGCAGCTTAACTAGAGCTGTGTCATAACACCGTAGGAACAAGAGTGAGCCATCAATATACCGAACTCAATTACTGTAAATGTTAGTCTATCCTGCAAGTACCTCTAAGAAGGAGGGCATTGCTTTTAAAACAAAGATGTCATGAATTAAAATGCATCTAGCAATCGCACATGGATGTTTTCAAAAGCCATCATGTGTTCTGACATGGTTGCCATGGTGCCAAATGCTTAAATCTAGCGACGCCAGTGTCAGCATTGGCGTCCAATGCCATGTCACACAGTAACATGTAACACAACCCCTGTAGCCATTGAACACCCTGCCAACAGAACTCATCATGTCGTGCTCACATGTTGCTCACTTAAAGCAAAGGTCTCACAGCCACACAGCTTCACCAGCCAGGTCACTGTGCCCCCCTTAAAATCACCACCCTTAAAATCAGTGAAAGAACCTGAATGATGACACAAACAAACATACGCTGCCTCTAGAGGATTTTCCTCTAACTCTGACAGCATTCACGTCTTCCTCTGTTGTTGTTGTCTTAACACTCCCCCAGGGTTTTTGGTTTGCACTTGTCTTTGCAATTTCTATCCCAAACCTGCTTTTGCCTTCCTTCCTTATTTCTACCTCTTGACTGCAGTCTCTTTACTATGGGTTTTGAAAAGTGAGATGGGACGGGGTGAGATTGGAAATAAATTTTGTCCCCAACTCTCCTCTTCAAACCCTTGTTAACCCACGGTCACCTGACTAGCATGGAGTGAGGCAACACCTGATTTTAGCATGCCAAGATGTTTCCATATGAGTTTTTTGGGTGAAACTGTCATTGTTTTCTAAACAGCTGGACCCTAGCAGTGATGGCCCAATGCCTTCCTTGCTGGCTGTCATGCCACTTTTTATGAGCTCAGTTCTTCTGTCCTTTTTATATCATCTACAGGCAGCTTTATGCACAGGAGGCTGCCTGCCGGCTCCAGGCTGCGGAGCGGGATGGAAAATCACTGAAGAGACTTTCAAAAGAAGAGTACATTAAAATGATGCTGCCCGACAGCCCTCCGAGAGAAGACCGGATTCGCAAGGTGAAGTCACTGCGACTGATTGAGCAACTAACCTCAAAACAAACTGGTTTTTTAGCAGTTGAAATTGTAAGTAATGTCAGTGGGGTGATGACATCCTGAGCTTTTTCTGGACACCTTAGGCTAATCCTGCTGACAGGTGTATAAGCACAAGGCCAGAATCAGAGCAAATAACCATTTGCATAAAATTAAAGAAAAATAGGATAAGCATCTGGGCATGTCTCTCTGACACAAGACCCTATCGGTCCCCATTGAGTGGCACAGAGTGGTTGCATAATTCAATTTATAATGAGGGCCCAGGTTTGCACAGTTGGGATATCATGCATTAAAGTAGTTGTAAAGTGCACTGTTGTTTGATGCTCTAGGTCCTGCAGACTATTAATTGCATCTTGAATTCCCCCTGCATCATCTGTTATTTCTCATCCCCCATCCATTATCTACCAGGAAGAGACCCTAGAGACGGACAAATAAGTGCTTTTTCTTTTGTAAGATGTTTTCCAATACGAATGAATATGTGCACTTCATCCAGAAAGATTCTGACAGTACAGTGATCATCTTTGCAGTGTTGTTGCACACTAGGATTGTGTTTGTCTCAATACTGTCTAAAAGAAAGCAGATGTATCTGGCCTGCTCTGTGATTACCTGCATTGCAGAAACCTGTACAAAGGTGCGCATATTCCAGCTTGTCGTATTTAAAATACGTATGCTCTTTGTTGCAATCTTGCTCTCCAGCCTGATTCAAGGAAGAGGTGCAAGAAGGAGGGCACAGAGCCAGACGCTGGTACACATCTGATCCCACTGAACACATACTGTTCTTTTCTGGGAGCTTAATCGGGGTTGCATGTTTTCCATCATTGGGGAATCAAATTACAGTAATGACAATATTAGAAGTATCACTGATGCATTTCTGATTTCTGATCAGTAATTAAACAGACTCTAAGGTAAGGGTTAATTCATGTGCCACTTCCAGGAGTCACCTGATGCCATTGTGTTGGATGAACAGGTGCAGAGATTTTTCTTGCCAGCCCTTCCACAGACAGGCTTGCCATTGTGTGGCTGATGTAAAGGAAAGGCAGTTCAGAGCTTATTCTCCCACAGCGTTCCTCTTTTGAACCTCCTGTGAGGAAAAAAAAAACAATAAACAACATGTAAATAGGTGCCTATCCAACACATCCTCCCAAGTGGCACGTCAGGCAGTTCCAGTCTTGACTTTTGTCTTTGTTCAGTGAGGGCAGCAAGGGGAAAATGTCTGTAAAATCAATTAAATCTAGGTGGATCTGACATTGCTATGTGGAGTGAGAAGAATATTGTACATTCATTCATTCATTTTCTCAACCCGCTTCATCTGCTTGCGCAGGTCGTGGGGAGCTGGAGCCTATCCCAGCTTGTCTTAGGGCATGAAGCGGGGAAACTCTGTGTGGAACACCAGTGCACCGCAGAGCTACACACAGACACACCAACACACACTCATTCCTATGGTCAATTTGGGACCGGCCAATTAACCCGAAGCGCATGTTTTTGGATGTGGGAGGAAGCCGGAGAGAACCCAAGCAGACATGGGGAGAACATACAAACTCCAAACAGAGCGGGACTCGAACCCGGAACCGCCTTGCTGTGCGTCGACCGTGCCGCCCCATGTTATACAAAAGAATTCAAATGTACAAAAGACAAAATCAGGGTGAGCACTGTTGCCAGCAGAGGTGCATTTAGATAGATTGAAACCGTCATAATCTTGCAGGTTTGATTAATACAAAAGATGTGAATGATGTGCACATCAGACTCTGTTAAACCATACCAAAATGTACTCAGAGAGCTAGATGCAGCAGATGTCATAAATAGATTGCCTCTGAAAAACATTAATCACTAATGCAAATGCTTTCATTCGCACTACATTTTTAAATATATTATTATGCTATTACCATTCTATGTGGGAGAGAAGAAAATCTTTAAAGTTGTTTTGAGCAGTGAGAACCTTTTTTGGGCATAATTTTGTAAAGTTGGGTGTGAAAAATTACAATAAAAGACACCTCTATTCAGCTCAAGCCTCTCAGATGTTCCTTGAAAGTAGTATGTGTGCATGCTGCTTTGAATTTTGAACATATATTATAAAGTGCTAGATGTTTGTTAAAGTGTCACGAGGGGATTTGCTGAGAATTCGTTCATGAAATGGAGATGGCTGGGTGTTGGCTTGTGGGGATATCACTTGAATGTTGGTTACAGCTGTAAAGCCAAAGGCGGACATTTACCCATTTGACCAAATGCTCTGCATATCATTCGTGGCTGCTTTTGATGTCACCTCAGTTATTTAGACTAAAAGGGGCAATGATGGATTGGACTGGCCTCTGTGGCTTTGTGTGTTTACATTGGAGATCCTCTGTCAAAATTCTGGCTACCATCACAAAACCTGAATATAGTCATCTCTGGCTCAGGACATCCCTTCAGGAGAAGGTTTGCTATTCAAGCTCTCACAACCTGATTTGAGCCTGACCTTGTTTGGCTTTTAACCTTTGACGAATAAATGCTATTCAATATAGTAAACACAAATATAAGAACAATAAACCCAATGATTTACAATAAAACGATTGGTTCATGCTGGCATTAATGGAAAAGGTTTTTAACCTGGTATATTTTCTATTCATAAGGCCAAGTTGATTCAGTGTGGCATTCAGATTTTTCTCAGACAATGCTTTGCAGAGAATTTGTGGGGTAAAGAAAAGGCAAGATGGTACTCAAATTTCTGCAACAACTGGGTCCTTGGAGTCACAATGGGCATCATTGTATGATAAAATTTGTTGGATTTAAAATTTGCCAGCCAAAGTGTTTTGATTTTCGTCTGGTTTAATACCACCAACAATCAGTCTTATGGACTGCTACATCATAATGACCTCTGTCACCATGACTACAAGGGTTGTGCCTCTGCTTTTCCTTCTTGTCAGACACTCTCCAGTCTTCCCCAGTCCATATGCTTTTTCCTTACAGCAGTGACATCTAATGAGACAAAGACGTCCTGCCACCGTTCCCTGATGTTCTTATCCTTCAAACTACCCCCCATGTATAAACCTGTTGTACCAGGGATAGTGCAGAGAGGGCTCCACTGCTTTGGTCCTAGAGTTTATTCATTTTCATCATTTCAATAGTTGCAGTTACTATATGTCTCAACATTTTGTTCTCCTGCTTGTAGGTGTCAGCAGTGGGCACTTTGTCTCCGAGGCGCAACCTGTACCGGACGTTATCAGATGAGAGTGTGTGCAGTAACCGCAAGGGTTCGTCTTACACCAGTTCACACAGCTCCATGCTGGACCAAGCCATGCCCAATGACATCCTATTCAGCACCACCCCACCTTACCACAGCACTCTGCCTCCACGAATGATTCACAATCAAGGGGCATCCAACCTAAAGAGTAAGTACAGTCGATGAAACTGATGATGGCTAGCTGGTTCAGATGGAAGACCAACACATATGCATAACTTCACCAAAGATATTGCAAAGAAAAAGCAGACAGACGTGTTCTGTTAAAGTCCATCACAGAGGATGTTGCTCTTGGATTATCATTCTTCCTCTCTGGCACCAGAAAAGAACCAGGACAGAAAAACTTGTTTGAAGAGCTACTTGTGTCCAAGCAATATCATTAGCACAACTGGTACACACTCCACTGACTTCTCAATATAGCCAACTAATTAGAATAGGGTTTGCAACTTACAAGGTGCCTGTCGCTCCGTCTGCATTAAGCAGGCACCTGTCACTGATGTCTAATATTTCCCTCTCTATTGCCCAAATTCACTGAATATGTATGTGTGGTGAGCAATGAGATGTGCCCTGCCTTCGCCGCTGCAGGTCCTGAAGATCTGTGACATGAACATGCCTATTTTCCCATGAAGAGTGTCACTGTGTCTGTCATCCATTATGTTTCATTCACTCATAAGTCTCTGCCTGCCTTCACTCGCTGTCCCTCCTGTCTCATTTCCATACCATTCCTCATCTGTCTCTGGCTGTTGTTGTTAGATAGAAAATGGCTTTTAGAAAGATATTTCTCTCTGTAGCCTCTTCTGGCTGTCATCCTGATTGATTCAAGATTGTTTTGAAGGATAGTTGAGAACAGAGCTGCTCTCTTTCACTGACTGAAACAGTCCAATTTGGTAAACAGCAAATCACTGGAGCTCTGAAACATGGGGTAAATTGAAAGAGTGTCAGCATCACCTCAAGCTCTATCTCTGTCTCTGCTATTCCTCCACTCGTGCTTTTCTAAATGCCTCTCTGCAGAATGGGAGCTTGTTTATTGCATCCCCTGTCTTTCAGGGTTGACAGGGAGGGAGAGTTAAAGCGACAGAGGGAAGGCAATGGAGATATAGATTGAAACACAAAGACATTCAGTGGGACAAGTCAGTTATCGTCTCACAAACAGTGTCTTATGAGCGCTATAGACAGAGACACTTTTGCTGCCACATGCATAAAAATGTTTCCTTTCAAAGTCTAAATTTGTGTGCAGTGTTTAAGAAGAAGTGATATTTTGGTGTACCCAGATTAGGATTGAGTTTTGCGTAAACGACTGCATAGAAACTCCTTGAGAGTAAACTCAGCTATATGTTTTGATTTGCAGGGCTGGAATAATATCATTCTTTTTAGCCAACAATGGCCAGTTTGAATTAGACCCTGCCTTCCCGACTATGTGCCCCTCCAGTCCTCTTCCAACCCTTCTTGTCTGCACTTCTGCAAATTAATGGGAGACTCAGAGAGGAAGTCAAACTCAGGCTGGGCTTAGACACTGATCAGAGTGCCTGCCTGTCTCTGCAGATGAGGTTTGGTTCTCTGATGGTTTCTTGGCGGACAGGTCGAAGTTCAGCGACCCGGGCCTCATGCCCCTCCCAGACACTGCCTCAGGCCTGGACTGGTCTCACCTGGTTGATGCAGCAAGAGCCTTTGAAGGTAACCCACCTGGTTGTAGCTGCTGCTGTGACCCCCCCCCCCTTTAAGATGTTAACATGAATGCTTAGTTTGCGTGTGTGTGTCTGTGTGCATAATCTGCAAGCGCTAGCTCGCTTGCATGTCCATGTTTGTGTGCGCTTTGCATTTGTTTCCCCTAGTGCCTTTTAAGTGCTTTAGAGGGTGACCTGTGGGAATCCTCTTGCTTTATGCACCTCTGTTCCCAGCCCCATTTGATTCCTATCAAACATTGTAACTATGAGAAATTAGCCATCATTTCTCAGCAGAGACAGTCTATGAAACATAGAGCCAGTGAATAATTGGTCAGGTTCACATGGGACTGCCTTTAAGTCCAGTAAATCTTGTCATGGGTTGATAGCTTATGCTTAATTTTGTGGGGGGGTTTTCCAACCAGTCAAAATTTTGTGTCATGAAAGATTTCACTCATTGTGCCTAAAGTGTTAGACTTTCTCTAAGACATAGAAATTATCATTTTTTTAAATGGACTATTTCCCATGACTGTCTGAATGCTCTATTCAGAGGGTTTGTGGTTTTGGTGCCATCAGAACCTGGCAGAGGTCAAGTGTTAACAAACATTTGTGAGGATTTGAACCTTGTTTCCAGTCAATATAAGAAAAACAATATGTTCCCATCTGCACTCAGTCACAACCTGTTTGCAGTCAGTCAGCATTTCCACGTCTTGTCCATGTCATAGTCAGCATCATTAGTTGTGTTCCTCATCTTGCCTGTCTGAGTGCTGTTTAAACCACTGTCATGTATTCCCCATTTATCACAGAAACTCTGGGGGGTTTTTTCCACTTGAACTATGTTTGACCCCGGAACCATTGAGCAGGCAAAGTAGCATGTGACCACTCACTTGTCATAATTAATGAATCCACTGCTGAGTTTCTCCTTTGATTCATTTCCTACTGCACAGCCCGAAGCATCGTTTAACAAAAATGGAAGCAGTGAAGATGATGCAGAATCTGACTGGCAGCAAAAAGCCAGTTGTCACAGCAGCACGGTTGGCCCAGAAAGCTGTGTGTCAACTAGTTTTACTGCAGAGCAGAAAGTGACTCCAGGCTGCCAGTGTTCCATGTACTGTACGTTAACCAGCTGTGGTTAGAGCCAATGGAGAAATGGGTTGCCAGACACACAAAGCACTTGCAGTATTCTTAACTTTTGTCATGTAGATACTAGAGTCTGTTCCTATTATTGGTTCAAAATGTATCTTGGCATGCAGCATCCACAAACACCTCCTTGCATTCAGAAGTACAACCAGCAGGAATTACAATGGGCTCTGATGGGTTTTAGCAAGAAAAGGCTTTTGGCGCAATCACTGAAAGCTCTCATCGTCATCCATTTCCTATGGTTTAATATTCCAGCTTAAATAGTGTTTTTTCCTGTTTTTGTTTGATTTCATGCATCTGTCCTGTAAATCACCAGGTGACATGAAGATGACAAGCTGCTTCTCCACAGCCGTCACTATCTCCCCAGAAGTGTTTATGACAATTCATATGTAAATGAAAACTTGCTCTCCTTTTCCTGCCTCGTCTGAACAACAAACTGCAGACTCAATCATCTTTTGTCTTTGAGTGGATTAGTTTTCATTTGGAGACTAAATTATTGGAAGGGATTGCTTAATCTAATTTATGAATATGCAGATCCTCCTATCTTTAGTCTCAGACCAAGAGCTGTGGAGAACAAGAGCAGGTTCTAAAGAGAAAGAGCATTACACTTCAGTACTGAGCAGTCCCTGAGTGTTACATGCCAAGTTTGGGTTTCCATGGGGCTTTGAATAGGCTTAAGGGCCTGACATGGTAAAATAAGCATGACTGGTGCCTTACGGCTCTCTGGGATCAAGCCCATTATAAACCCAACAGCTGCCAGAAGACACTCAGAGGAGCGAGGGCATTAGAGCAACCCAAGGGACTGGCTGTATCAGTGCTAGTCTATAGTCTAGAAATGTTCTGTTTACTGCCTGGTTCCTTATTGTCTGGTCATAGATCTCTCAGAATGACAGTACAGCCTGTGGAGGCTTTGCAGCAGCGCCTCGACTAGAGCGACTCTTTCATACCCTATTCTGGCAGGAGTGTGTGCACACTAGTGTATCATTCCACTCCATATTTGATGCATGTTAACATCATGAAATGCATTTCTGAACTCACTTCGCGTTTTTGATGTGAAAGACAGACTATGACCTCTTACTTTGCCCATTCTCTCGCCAGACCAGCGCGTGGCTTCTTTCTGCACCATGACGGACATGCAGCGAGCAGAGGCTCTACAGATCTCCAGGGAGCTGACGAGACGAGTGGTGGAAGCGGAGGGAGCAGCACTGGAAGCAGAGTAGGCTATATTGATAAACACAATCAAAGATCCACCAAAGTTGTTGCACTATAGATGTTATCAACATGCTAAAGGAGATGCTTGGATCTCAAGACTGTATATCAGAATACTATCAGAATTTCAGCCAAAAACTCGAGTATAATTCTGATGGTCAGTTTAATACCAGTAATATAAAAATAAATTGTATTCCAGGGTCTTACATGCTAATTCTTTTCAAATAAATCAAGTGGAAATATTAAGAACAGTTCCCACAAATTGCCTTGTCTTAAGAGTTAGCAGCAGCTGCTACTAGATAGCTAACACTGATATAAATTAGTTACCAGCAGAAATATATTGGGCTATTAAATTATTGTTGTCCAAGACAATATATCTTTATATATTTATAGTTATCATCTTTGTGTTTATGTTGCTATATTGTTACATTAGAGAAATGGAGTCTGATGACAAAAGATAGATCACAACACTGCCATCTACTGGTCGGAGTTTTAAACACGGCAAACTCTTAAACAAAAATCTTTGTATGGAACTTACTTAAAATTCGATAAACCTTTTCCGAGAATAGGTGCAGTATGATATTAAAACTATTGTGTTATTTCTGTGTATTAATTTGTTCTGACACCCATATTCTCTGTTGTTGTCAGAAGTGTGACCGTTATTTACACATATTTCATATATTTATTTGTGACACCATTTTCCTGAAAAAATGTGTATTTGCCACATGACATCATAAAGACCAACGGTAACTGAAGGGACAGACGTAGCCAACTGTCCATTATCAGTTTCTTCTGTCATCAATTAGTCTTAAAAATGACTTCTTTTGTGTCTCCTCACATCAGCTCCCCCTCCACACTCACTGGCAAAGTCAACCAGTTGGAGTTGATCCTCAGGCAGCTGCAGCATGACCTCAGAAAGGTAAGGTCACATTAATCAAAATAACTTCGCGATTATATTGCTGTGTTACCTTCATACATTTGCTTTTTTTTTTTTTTTCTTTTCTTCACTGAGTTCAGGAGAATATAATTGAGTAATGGGTACCCTGAGGATGGTATAACAAACTCATCAACCTAATTTAATATCTTGCTTCCTTCTTGATTGTTTCTCAGCCTAGAATTTCCCCCCGTCGAGTAATCTGCTTAACATGAAGGGAGGAAATGCACTTTTTATCGGAACAGAAACATGCTGTGTTGCCATGTTAATGCCTCCCATTTTCACAGGGCTGACAAAAGATGTATTTCCTTTGTGGGATTTTTTTAATAACTAATTTGTTTACATTTGTGTGTTCAGGAGAAAGAGGATAAAGCAATCTTGCAGGAGGAGGTGCAACACTTGAGACAGGACAACATGCGACTGCAAGAGGAGAGCCAGACGGCAGCGGCCCAACTCAGGAAGTTCACAGAGTGGTTTTTTCACACCATTGACAAGAAACCTTGAGAGAGAGAGACCCACTCAAAGAAAGCAGGAGAGAGAAAGAGTTGGCCTTCAGTCCTCCTGGTCACCAACTGGACTCCCACTGATTCACAGCCAAACTCACTTTCAGATAAACTATTAGCAGCCCCCAGAGTATTTAAGACTCTTTAAAAAGACCCTGCTAATGTGACTGTAATGCAGCCTCATGCGGTGAGCCATCAACCCCAAAGCGGACCTCCGTTTGGGACCCTCTTCTGTTTAAATTTCAGGACTGTTTTTTGCGTTAACATTTTGTCCATCCTGGCAAACGACTTGTGAACCCCCCTGCTCCCCCTGGATCTTCTTACAGTAGTGGAATGTAAAGCTTGTTTACTGTAGCCAACATATAATCTACCTACGGATGAAGCGTCAGTCTACTGTACTGTATACTCAGCTGTACTGTATCATACTGCGCACACTGTCACACAACTGTTTCTGTGCCAGCCTTCGTGGACACAAAGGAGAGTAGAGAGGCTGAGGCGAGGTCAGGAGGAATGTACTGCTTGGACAGGAATCCACACGTGGTGGTATTGAAACGTACAGTGGGTGGGATGAATGTAGCTCACTTGACACCCTTTTATTTCTGGAAACCTGGTTCCCAAAGCCACCTAAGTTTTACACTTTGATGTCCCAGCTTATTTTTCTTTTTCAAATAATTCCACATTTGCTTTTGTTCACGGTGTTGTAATGTTTCAGTCACTTGGCAGTAATTTTGATGTTTTAAGGTGCTTTCCCTGCCCGTTTTTGTCAGTAGTTTCCATTCACTGTCACAATGTCCTAGCAATAACAAAGTAGTAGTTACGAAACTGTTGAAAAAATCTTAGCACAAGCGTGAAGAGTTCCTGTCGAGAAGCAGTTGTACTTGATATGTATTTATATAAGAGGAAGAGACTGTGCCTAAAACTCTTGTTGTAAATGGATTGTTTCACTTTGGTTTCAATTCTCTTTTTTTAAACACATGCCTTGTCTGTGGCTCACTGATAAAAAAAAAAATAGTGTGTGTGTATGTCTGTGTGTGAGTGTGTGTTTTATCACAGCAAAATGTGTTCTTATGCATTGGTTTTTGGAGCATTGGAGCAACAGTGAACCACACTTACAATGCCAAATGTGTTTATTTCTGTATATATCTGCCACAGAAGTGTCTTGTATTTAACACTATTATTTAAGCTTATTTAACCGAAAGTTGTTTATTTCGTCAATGGTATTTGTCTTTTGTTTTGTTTTTTTCTGCACTAAGGAGAGATAAAGCTCTGTGTATGGTGTAAAGTGCGTAGCTTGCCAGGGCAAAAAAACCCCATATATTTAAATATATAAATGATGATTTTTGAGATTCCAACATTTGGATGCTGCTAGACTACAGTTTGCTGTTTTGTATGCTTTGAAAATGTCTCTCTGTAAACTGTCTTGTCCCTGGTGGGGCACTGGTTGCTTTAATTGTTTTTGTTCTTTTCTTTTTTTTTTAATAAATGTAGTTTCAAAAATAAATGTTTGTGTGTGTGTGAATATATTTGTATATTGTGTTAGAGCTCTCAACCGAAATCAGTCTATGTTGACGCTATTGTTTTCACCCATGTTGGTTGGGTTATTTGAGTGTTTCAGACAGATTACTCCAACAGTCATGAATCAAATCTCAGAAACTGTTGTGGAAGAGTTGGTTTAGAGAGGAGAAATCCCTTAATGCTCTAAAGATCTGGACTGTTTTGGTCACTATCTTCATCATCAGGGCACTTCTCAAGTCCAACTCAAAATTATGTCAACTAGAATGACACAAACAAGAAAAAACCTGATGTAATTGTTAAAAAAGGTTTTTATAAACTAGGTCAAATAAAACCCCAAAAGCAAACAAACACTGATGGGACAAACTCTAGTAGGGATTAAAAAAATCACTTTTAGTCCCTTTTATAGAGTTAAAATGTTTGGGTGTTTAAAGTACACTGCTGATCCAGTTAATAAATAGAATTATTGTAATCAGCAGATATTGACCTTCATTTAGCTGCACCAAGCAAAAAGCAATAGAACACAGGGATACCAGCAGACATAAGATTTGAGTTGTATTTCAGTTTTTGAAATATATCAATATAATTATTTTTGGTTTGCATTAGTGGGGGTGCGCACTTTAAATATTGT
The DNA here is from genome assembly GCF_040054535.1 of Antennarius striatus. Lineage (NCBI taxonomy): Eukaryota > Metazoa > Chordata > Actinopteri > Lophiiformes > Antennariidae > Antennarius > Antennarius striatus. The sequence goes on along the minus strand of NC_090786.1, from coordinate 18,062,905 downwards.
ATGAACAAATGTAGAATTTCCTTCATATTCCTATTTTCACTGGAGAAATCATAGGTAATCTTGTCCGGCATGCAGTAGAGCCAGGGATAGAACAGGTAACCCCAGGGCACCCACTGTTGACTCCCACAACAGTGGGTGCCCTGCTCTGACTCCTGAGTCACGGCTGCCTCAACATACAATATTCTTTTCATTTGTTTATTATCAACATTGTTTTGTCAGCACATGATTTTTATTTCAGCAGTGTAATTACAGGGTGGATGACATTTACATCAAAATACCCCAGTATTTTGATTAGCATTTTTGTTTTGATATACCAACCTACAAAGTTCAATGCTTTTCTGTTTCCGAACCCGTAACTTTGCCAAAAATCTAAGAAACTTGTCATAGCAGAAAGTCATAGAATTTGCTGTTTAGAACCGTTACCATCTTGTATGGTTAAAGAGCTGTGGTCGAGGTTTGTGAATTATTTTGGCATTTCTGTTCAGATGGTCCTTGGTTGAAATGTTACTTGTTCAAAAGATCTCAAAGTGTCTTCTACAACAACACGTTCACTGAACCACGATCTGTTATGCATGGGGTTCCATAGGGGTCTGTGCTTTGCCCTTTGCTATTTTTTCTTATTACATGGCACTGTTAGATCAGATTTCAGGGTCATTTGGGATATGTTTTTGTTGTTGTGCAAATGACTTAATGTTGTATATGCCTGTTGCTTTTCATGGTGGTTTGGGGAAAAAAAACAGTGTAGCAGTGGTTAGGAGAAAATTATCTAAAAATGTTTCTTTACTCAACTTAATTAACACAGTAATGATAGTTATTGGTCCTCCAAAACTACAGCATCTGAATGGGGGGTGTTTTTTAACATGAAAAATAAGAAAAATAAGCAATCAACAGGCCTAATTTTGTAAGGTTAATGTTAGACAATTTGAGCCTAAATTGGGCGGCATTGGCTCAGTGGTAGAGCGTGCGGTAGAGCGGGTCGTCCAATGTTTCAGCGGTTTCAACGGCGGTTCGATTCCAGCTCCTGCCCAAAACAACACCCAGAGGTGAGCTGACAGTGGGAGGTGTCAGATCAAGGCGCCCTTGAGAAAGGCGCCCTTGAGCAAGGCGCCGTCCTTACAAGTTGCTCATTTGGGCGCACCACGAGGGAGCTGCCCACCACTCTACCTCCTCTGCATGCGTATAGGCCCCTTGTGCGTGTGTTTGTGTGTTCAGGGCCTGTATACACATATATATGCATGATTCAAAACTAAGTAGAGTGTGCCACTGATTTCCCTGCGGGGATTAAAATCAGTATATAAAATATAAAAAATAAAAATTTCCAGCCAGTTCAACATTCATATTTATCACAAACTTAAAAAGACATGAAACACTTAATATTCTGTGCCAGGCACAGAACATGTGGTAGATGAAGATGATGAAGATGACCCAGTTAGGCTTTAGGACCAAGCATAAGGGCGATCACACAAAAATGACAAGAGGATTTAGCCAATTAACAGAACGTAAAATGTAACATTACACTCAACGGTAATGATGTGGTCCAGCATCATTACTGTGATCCCCCCCAACAAATAGTATCCTGATCACTACTGTGGGTCAATGTGCCTTCAATTCTGTCAGTGTGCTTTTTTGCACTTTGAGGAAAAAGTCAATGTTATTAAAACCTAATATCCAGAGACTCTTCAGCTTTATTTGGCATCAAAACAAAGTAGAGAATTGCAGTGAAAAAAAAATCAAAATCAAAATAACATTCTAATTATTTTCTTCAATACATTAGAGACTGGTGCTTGAGTCTTGATATGATCCTGTTCTTCAGACTCACAAATTAAAATATTAAGTAAGAGATCATTTGTTGGGTATGTGAAAATTGATTATTTAAATGAAAATTGTTCATCTATTTTGTAAATAGCAGGTGTTTTAGATGTAAGACAGGCAAAATGAAAACATTACATGTTTATGACTCCCCCCCCCCCGTTTGAGTTGGTGAGCTTTGTTACGCGGCAGCTGTTGCTCTCACCGCAGGGATGGCAAAGGACCCACTGAATGATTAATCATAAGCTTTTTGGCCGATGAGAGAAAGACAATCAAATTTGTTTGTTACTTCCTGGGTAAACCTCCATCCCAGCTGCTTAAGTGTGTCCCAATCATGAAGTTCTCTCGGGGCCAGTACGTGAGAGCTGCCACAACCACGTCTGTTTTTAAACAAGCAAATTACATTACGTTGTCATCACTGTTTGTCAGATAATTTGAGGCAAATCTAGATCAATGCGTTGATCCAGAACATTATGATTATTTTCTTATAGAATCAGATTATATGTATTTTTTCTGAGCAATAGATAAACTTGAAGATTCTAAAGCTACTTTTGGTAACTTACGCTTTTTTTTATATTTTCTGGGAACATTGTAACCTTGGCGTATTCAAGTGCTCTTAGACTGCCCTTTCACTTTTCCCTTCAGACTCAGTCTTTTGGGACTTTGATCCAAACGCAGTTCTTTAAAGGCTTTTTATTTTTGTGTTTCCTCTGGGCTAGTAGAGGTCATGAAGCAGTTTCATCCAACAGAAACAGCTTCAACAAGGTTTGACCGTTTCATGAACACGGGTTAGAACGTCCTTTCTACTCCAGAAAAATCTGTAAAAATGGTTGGACAGGCATTCTGGGATGAACTCCGGGTCGGGCCAGGACCGGGGTGCAGTAAGATGAGACAGTTAATCTATGTGAGAGTGCGGTGTCAGGCGAGCAGATGGGAGTTCACATGAGGCGGTATTGTTGTGATACGGCAATACAGGGTTCCAGGGTGCTTTGCGAAGGGTAAGATAGGATTTGGACCACTGCAAAGAGTCGCCAAATGAACTGGGCACAAGGGAAATCTTGAAGTATCTGTGGACAAAGGCCAGATCAGCAGCTGAGAGTGAAAATTGAATTCGACCTGAAGCAGCCAAATGCTTTGGACCGATCTGCAATGACATGCTGGCATTTTATTTTCCCTGCAAAATATGCTGACAAATAATAAAGTTAGACTCAATCCAATCCATTCTATCCACATGGAAGAGCTTATCAAGCTCACTGTTTGGCTGTGTCAGCAAAAAACGGTTAGCATTAGCTTTTCTTATCTGCTGCGGAGCTCCATTCATCCACACAGATCTGGTGCTCCTCATCACACATAGTAACATGTGACTGAGACAAAGTTGTCTTGATTCCACAGACCAACAGCAGATGCTCCCCTGCTATGAATGCCACCTTGGTCAGGATCACATTACCCAGGATGGAGCTCAGTTTGCCCACAGCACAGCTGGCAAAGCCCAGAGGGAGGGGGTGCCCCACCAAGTGAGTGGAGGTCATAGCTTACAACATATCAGATATCGCTATTGTCTGTGGATATCACTTTCTCTGAAAGGATGGATTAAAATAGGAGTTTCTTCTGGATTCATGTTCATTCACATAAATATAAGACATTCTGTCTGTGTATTTATCCAGAGTCATCACTGCGCATGGTCTTTGTGTTAATATCCTACTCCTGTCAACACAAAGTTAAATGTATAATTCATTGATCATTTGGATATTAAGTATCAGAAAGAAAGTATCATGTAAGGCTGAGTCTTAACTCGTAGCCTTTGTGTGACAGGATGTTTTTTCTGACTTCATTTCACTTGTTCCAAGCTATTTTCTCCTTTATGAGCTCAATAAAATTGTCTAAATTATTATTTCTTTACTTGGTTCTGAGTAACTTGATGGATAAAACAAGAATTGGCAGAATATTAGAGTTGATTGAACAATAATGACAGGAGCAAAACTTGGACTTTGTCCAAGTCAAAAAGATCTATTTCTTTTGTCAAAAATATATCTTTTTCAGTTGTAGTACATTTAGAGTGCTTTTTATTTATTTCCAATGGTCAAATTATTTATCTACTGTAGTTAGATCTGTGTGTTTTGTGCTGAATGGCTGGATTAGCTCACATACCTGCGCTGCTTGTATGCGCAGCTCATCTCTCCTCAGCAGGCAGTCTGAAATCCTCCTCTCTCACCAGGAAGCTGCACCTCACACGCAACACAAAGGAAAGACGTGAGGGAGGGAGCAAAAAGACGACCAGCAGTCATCTCCCTTCCCCATCTGCCTCCAGGTCTCTGTAGGGCATCGCTTTCTGTCAGTCAAGTCACAGGTGACTGTCGCACGGGCTGAATCTGCTGAAGCCCGACATTTTATAAGCCACTTGTCTGACTGTTAGGCCACAAATCAGAAAAGGAGAGAAAATATTGCCTGGAAAGGTCATTGCTAGCAGAAAGGCTTGAAATCTAACACATCCAACTGAAAAAAAAACCCTTAGAAACCCTGGTGTTGGTGCTGTGGCGACAAAAGAGAGGATTATATGTCTTCCATTTTCCTTGTCTGGGTTCCCTGACAATTCAGGAGACAGGAGCAAATATTGAATTACTTCACCGGTGGAGATGTCCTTGTCTCTTGTCCTTGTCAGCAAATTCTTCTATTGATTCTCAATCACCGGCTTCCAGTGTAAATGGGGGGGGGGGTGGTTGAAACTAAGACATAGGAGCAGGTGGGTGAGCAGTTGATGGGGGGGGGGTCTCTCTGCGCAGACTTTTCCTTTTTTTTTTTCATTTCAGATATTGATTATGTAAAGTTGCATTAGTCTGGACCGGCTCCACTTTCTGAGTGCAGGGGTTGTTTCAGAGGGTCATGGGAATATTGATGCCTGGAGGGTGAACCATAGGTGTGAGAGTGGGGGGCGTATAGTACATATAAAAACAACCCCCACTGACCCATCATCAACAATAAAAGCTAAGCTGGAGAAGCCGTTGATCCTCAGTAACAGGAAGGAGATACTGAGACAATGGAAGGTCACACACACATGTACTGTACGTTGGGCTGCTCTTGTTGCTGAGCTCAGGAATGAGCGACGCCATTTATCGTTAACCCGGCCCGCTCACACCATCACTTTCAGCATAGTACACACTGTGTCCACATGAAATGAGAACATCATCTGAGGATGTTCTTCGTTGAGGAGCTGCCAGAAACACATTTTGGTGATTTCACTGTAATCATCTGACAACAGGAGAGCTTTAGAAATGTAGCAGAAATTGGATTAAGGTGTTCCAGACATTTGATGTCATTCAGCCTTCCTGATGATCCTGTACATCAGTGTGGATCTGTTGGATGTTGTCATCTTTATTTTAAATTGCAGAACATGTGAGAATGTAATAAATGTCACATCAAGAAGCCAGTATCTCCATTTACATCTTTACAGTAATTTTTGTGACCTGTGAGCTTCAACATTTACATCACAGTGAGGCTGTGCATGTTCACAAGGACAATGCTAGCATGCATGTGTAGCAGGAATACACTCACCCATCAATAAATTATCTTTATGAGGGCTTAATGCCCAGTTGAGCTGGTAAAGAGATCCCCTGATCCAGCAGCGGACTCATTAACAAGGCTGCTCTGCTGTTAGGTTGTAATGCTTTAAAAGGAAAGGTGGACATAATATGTCATCATTGATGCACAGTATATCAGCAGAACATAGCAGGAGGGCTACTAGGACTAAATTTAAATCAAACCATCTCTAAACAGTTAAAACAAAATCTAATTTTGATCATACTGAAACAATCTTTTCCTAATTGACCAAAGTACTTCTGTACCCTTAACATAACCACAACCTCTCCCATGTGACTCCAAAAACACATTATATTAAATCAACATGAATAAATGTTGCCTCTGAAAACGATCCATCTTTACAAAACGTAAATACGCTCTCACAAAGTCATTTACAGATGGAATTTGTAGAATGGGCACCATAACACATTAACAGAACACATAACATGGTCAAATTTGAGCTCTTGATTAGAAACACTTCTCTTTGAAAACAAACAAACACTGATGATGCTGTAGCTCCCAGACAAATAACTACATCTCACATTTTAAGCGTGCTGGTTGTGTCTATTTCCACCATTGCTGACACTGGCCTGATCCACTTCTTCACTGAGTTTGTAATTTGGTTGTGAGGCCACCTGAGAACGTGTTTCTGTGAGATGCTCAACGCAGGGCAGGCACCCAGGTCCGCTGTAGCGCCAGATGGTGCTCCATTCGATCCTGTGTGTTGTATGTGTGGTGTGAAGTGTAGGAGGTGCTGGGCAGATGTTTGTTCCCATCAGCAGCAAGGCTTTAATCCTGGCCTCATCCCTTTACAGTGCCTCCATGTTTCAGAGCTCTGGTGGAGCGAAGTGTGATTAGTGGATCTGTCGTTTTGTGTTCCTGCTTCTGCTCTCTTTAACAAGACGTGTGTTAGGACATTGCATGCTAAGATCCGTGGAGGACCAGGGTGTGTTCTCAGACAGTCAAACACTGAGCTGGTGATCCTGGAATACAGCATTGTTTGACTACAGATCTGATTACAGATCTGTATTGTGTTGATGTATTGTTGTAGTTGATGCTTCTGTTGTTGACTGAGACACAAGCACAACTGAGAGCCTGAATGAATAATGTATTATTTAATAACTGTGGACTACGTCATCATCCGTCATGTATTTTGCTTTTCTCAATGAGCTCACTCAGATTTTTTGAATGAGCAGCTGATATTTTGTGTGAGCAAAGACTAAAACACTATTTTTTACCAGATATCAGTTCCTTTAAAGGAGTTTCCCAGTGTCAAAACAATGGATATGAATGATCATTCTACAGTAAAATTGTTTTACAGAAAACTAGAAGAATAACTTGAGATAAACACAAATTATTCATCTATCATTTATATAACATTTTTCTCACTTGTCTTAAAATTGAAGGTAAGAAGCCATGAGAGCAAACAGATCAAACAGCAATAAGTCTAAATACATAATGACTGAAATAAATACCCAGCTAATATTGTATATGAGTAAAAAAAAAGCTTATGGAGAGCAAGTAATGTTTAAGTCAAAGGAATAACTACACATTTAAATAAATCAGTTGAAATAGTTGTTGATCTTGTGTAAGTCGGCCCATCGCTGGAATTCTTTTTAACTGCATGCCTGAATATTCAACTCTCCAATATAAAAAATGCATTTCACAAATAAATGCTGGATACACCGTCCTGCTACAAGCTGTGTGAATAACTTTTTGTGGGAAAATATTGAACAGTCTTTAAATATTGCAACAGAAACATTCACTGGAGACTAGACCTGCTCACAGCAACTTGTAACCATGGAAATTAAAAAAAAAACAAAAAAGCTAGAAATGCTAAAATAAAAAAGGCATCACTTAAGTGCTTTAAATCTTCGGTTTCTTCACTTTGTCATGTGCAGAAAGTTTCAGGAAGAGGTTTTTAGTCATGCTCAGAAAAAAAATGAGCATGCAGAAGGAGACGTTTTTTATATACCCTCCACACTAAATTAATAAAGCAGAAAAATAAATGAAAGTGTATTTAAAGAACTTAAGTAGTTTTTTAATTGGTGATGACAAAAAGTGTGTATATAAGTATATCAATAGAGATACTAAAATGATAAAACTTAAACTCACATCATTTAAAAATCCAGTAACAATAAAAATTACAGAAAGCGCCTTCAAAGGAATTACAAAGTAACAAACAACAAAAGTGAAATTAATTACAATATTTATAGTTGGAATTGTGTCTCACTTATTTTCTAAAAAAAAAAACTACCAATAAAACAGAAAAGTGACAGGAAGATAGTTAATGGTGAGCAACAAACACACACACACACACACATGCACGCACACACGCACGCACACACGCACGCACGCACACACACACACAAACACACACACACACACACACACACACACACACACACACACACACACATTGCTGGCTGTCAGCCCATCAGCCCGGGGGAATCGTCTGCAGGATTCAGCCAAACCTAGCAGTCATTCAGTGTAAAGTAATCTGAACTACCAGCTAACACATGCAACAATGCTGCAGGCCGGTAGAGATTAGCATGAATATAAACTAGCTTTGGTAAAAAAAAAAAAACACCAGCCCATTTGTTTTCTGCATAGTGTGACAGCAACCCGACCTCAGTCCTTGCAGATGTTGTGGACTGAGCGGCTCCAGCTGCTCCAACACCCACAGGCGGCCCCGGGGCCAAACGTCACTCCTCTCCCCGGCCCATTGAAACCGTCACATGGTGGCCAGATCGAGACTGCTGATTAGAGACTGGTTGGGAAAAGGCACAATTACAGGAACCACAAGCTGGTGAAAAGAAGGTGCCACTATACTGTATAACAGAGTGGAACCGTGTTCTATATCTGAATGTGTGTTCTTGGCGTTCAGCTGCACAGAATCCAAACTCTAGATGCCTTTTAACAGAGGAATGTGGCAGGAGAGGTAGTACCTGGTGTGGTTGATACGCTAAGCAGAGAGGAACAAAAGCGCCTCTGTTTCATCCTCAGCATGACAGCATGGGAGGCCTCCATCGCTATGAGACAGTTGTGTCTTCACACCGCCATACACCAAAGATGTCGGCTTTTTTAATTTTAAAATTGAAGAAGATGTCAGGTGAAGATGATGTGTCCACTGACCTCCACCAGTATGGACATACCCTCCATTTCTTTTGGAGGGCTCGAGCGATGGTTGGAGAAGATGTAAAATCACTTTTCCAAGTAAAAGAAAATTTAGCCATCAAGCTAATGTAAAAAAAATGCATTGATAAGAATCTTGTCGATTAACAGATAATCATATAAAGTGAGGATCTTTCGGATTATTTTAATTTTATTTTTTTATTTTATCAGATTATATTAATTTTCCCTAGGAGACAATTCCAGTATATAAAATTAAATAAATTAAAAAAGTGTGGGTTTATCAGAACTATGCAACACAGAGGTTGGGCGGCGAAGACCAACGGCATGTTAGATCCAGATATAGTGATACTGATGGAGAAGTGGGAACACTCCTCCACCTCCGGGACCTGGCAGACTGAAAACCGACAAGCTCCACTTTGACATATAGATCGCCAGAGCTTTGCACTTCTGTTATTACACACATAAATTACACCGGCAGCGAGGTGAACACTTGTGTTATTCCACACCGGGGAAAAAGACAAATAATTTGAGAGGAAGTGAGTAAATAACATGGAAGAGCACATCTGAGAATTGGAGCAGTTTGTTTGTTTTCCTGTGATTAAAGGTTGTTCATCTTGAGAAGGTTGTTCATTATGCAAATACATTCAAGCTTATTGAGTTGTAGATTATTGTTTGCGTAAGCAGTGCATTCAAAATGAAGGTTGGAGTCAGAGACTGGTCTGTTAAATTGGAGCATTCTGCTAATTACGTTTCTTAATTTTACAATTTGAATTTTCATGTTTTGATTTTTATATATTTTTACTTTTCAGAAAAATCTACTTATTTATTCCTCCTTAATACAATTCAATTTACTTATTTATTTATAATATCATAATGTTTATCTCCATATGACATTATCAGCTTAAATATTCTGTCTCATGCTTTAATGTCTAACATCTCTAATGTTAACTGTTCGCATATTGTGGTAAAATTCTACCAGTTAACTTGTTATTACATTATTAATTATTGAACTACCAGGCCTCCACTTGCAGTTCAAAACTCAGCATCCCTCTACCAATATATTCACTCTCTCTCCTCTAGACATGTCCAGGCAGGAGGCCTAGAGGAAGACCAAAGAGGAGGTTTATGGATGTAGTAAAAGAGGACATTAGGTAGTTGGTGTGAGAGAAGAGGATGCAGAAGACAGGGTTAGATGGAGGCAACTGATTCACTGTGGCGACCCCTGAAGGGAAAAGCCGAAAGGAGAAGAAGAAGACATTATTAATTGCTAGCTACACCCTGACATGATTTACAGGTAACTTTTCTGAGCAGCTTGATGTAATGAAGATGGTAAAGTCATCACAATTTTGTTTCTGCTCTTTTTAAACTGGATCCAGAAGACGACAGCTGTGTGTTATTTTAATGGCTAATCTGGGTGAGTAATCTGAATCCAGCTGCTCCTTTAATTCAGTTGTACAATGATGGAGTCTAAACATCAGGAGAAAGTGGGCACATTCACTGAACCAATCTATTTAGGTAAATACCAACAATCCCAGTTTGCTTCATCATTCAAGTCCTGTCGTAAAGCAGACAAAATAAAATTGTGAGTCATAAGCTTCTGTTTTTATGTTTTAATAGGCTTCCTAAATTAATGCTGATTACTTTTGTTGATGTGCTAATCAAAAACATAAATACCACCTTCTGGCTGGAGCAGCAGCAGGAGGAGGAGACACCCCATCCTGAGCTTCTTCTCTGGGAGAGTGTGAGGAGGACAAATGTACTGAAATACCTCAGGTGAACCCAAAAGTGGAGGTTTGATGTATTTATTATTCTGGTTAGTCAGTGAGTCAAAAATCTTGGAATTAAACACAGAAGGAAATTTTGGACGTTGAAGTCTATCACTTTTTAGACCTCGTGTCTTTTCCATCATCCTGTGTCTTCGACTCTATGTGGACTGGAGGATATTGTGAAACAGAAATTCGTGTTCCCTCAGGAGGAATTATGATAAATTCGGTCAAGTCTTTACTTTTTATTGAGCATGTTCCTCAAGTTGAAATTTTAGTTCATCCAATGCTTGACTTTAAGGCTACGTTCCACGTGATATTCCCATCACCTTCAACTCCACTTTTTGTTCAGTGAAAATTAGCTCAATTTAGAAAAACAATAAAATGCTTAAATAAAGGGTGAATGTGGCAAATGGTTTGTATGGTACTTTGAAGGAAAACTACTCCAAATTAATTAAAAAATCATGGTATACAGAATAGGAATTATGCTCTGTATGAATGTTATGCAACATCCACAAATAATTATCATGTCTGTCATGTTAAAACACATTTATCTGGCATCATCTTCGCCTTAAGAGGGATTTTCTGTTGTAAATTACTTGTATTTTACCTTCATTTCTGAAAGACAGCACTGAAAAAGGGCAGGTAATAGTATTTCATGCTTGTACTGTAATAAAAGAGCTGAAATGAATTTCTCTGTGTGCATAAAGGCAAAGCGATGAGAGATCATGATATTGGGCTGAAGGTTTGCATGTACAATAGTTCTAATTCAGCACACAAAGGCAGCCCATTGTGTGGAGGAGATGGGAGCGATAGCAAAAACGAATAGCAATTGAAAGGTGTGAATGGCATCTCTTATTGAAAGCAAATGTGCAGAGATGCAAATAATCTTCTGATCCAGACTGTTCATGCTTGTTTAAGTTGGACTTTCACACTGTTTCCACGTGAGACAGAGATGTCAGCTACAGAATTACTGCAGTGGGGTTTTGTTTTGTTTGTTTATTTGTCATGGTTGAATGGAAAGGTCTCTTTTTTTCTCTACATACCCTGCTGCCAGGACACAAACAAACTCTTTCCTTCAATATGGGGCTCATTGTCACCCTCCAGGCTCAGGTGATGCTCGGTTTCCACAGCGACGGAGGTGGGAAATGTACCCAGCAGCCAGGCTGCGCAGTGCTCCATTTCTTTGTCTCCTGTCCATTTAGGCAACTGTTTTTGGCTGGCAGCACAAAACAAATCAATACAGTCTGGCACACACACGCACATACACGCACACACACACACACACACACACACACACACACACACACACACACACACACACACACACACACACACACACACACACACACACACACACACACACACACACACACACACACACACACACACACACACACACACACACACACACACACACACACACACACACACACACACACACACACACTGAGGGCCATGGGGCACATCTTAAAAAACAGAGGGAGACAGAGTAAATTCCTAGATCCTGTGATGCAGTCTCCAGAAATCTTCAGGCCATTTTGATTTTTCCCAAAGTTGAGATGGGAAGGTGAAAGGTCATGAGCAGCAAGGATCAAAAATACTTGAATGCTTGACTTTGCATGGTACAGGCTATAAACGAGTGGATTTCTCTGCATGAGTAGGAGGACTCGCTAGTATTTCATACAACAATGAAAACTATGCAGGCTTCAGAAAAGGAATGCCTAGAAATACAAACACCGCCTTCGTTCTAAACACATCTTGAATTCCCATTAAATCTTCACTCACTGTTTGTTTCTCTGTTTGAGTGAAATTCAAGAGTTATCGTTAGCTTTCTATCTCAACACGGTGAAATGAAGGACACATGACGCCTCACAGATTTGAGATGACATCAGACAGGATATGCCTCAGACAGTCCTGACCCTGTAAAGTCAGGGTGCAGGTCAGCGCTCATGGTGGGAGTACTGCTCCGTATTCATCATCCCATGTGCTGCATGTGATGAACTTCTTGTGAACAAGAGCATCGCTGAGAAGGAAGCCTTAGCGTTGTGGTGGGGGCTGCAATGTTCAAGATTTATGTTCTCTGTGAGCATCTCATTTTTGTCTCCTGTTCACCTCCCTACCGATGCTGCCTCCCCATTTCTCAGTCAGGAAGGTGTCTACTGATAGCGGTCCAGCAGGCCAGATCACTGCAGCTGAGGCTTGTTATTAGGTTTTGTTTTGGGCCATGCCCTCCCTGACACTGACATAAAAATGTAATTGACTGTGTTTGGACTTCAATTACCGAGTCTTTCTTCAGATTTGAGAAACACAAATTGGAAACTACATACAGAGCAGTGTTAAACAAGTAGCAGTTTGACTATGAGGCAAAACTATAAACCCCAGCACAACTACCAGCTAAAGTAAATGTTAAAGGACTTATTCATGTAGAATATGCTACTTACAGTGAGAGTAAATGAAAAGGATCAAATTGTTGAAATAACAATTTGGATTTTGATAAACGGACATGTCTGTCTCCAGCTGACAATTTATCACCAGCTGCTGTGACACACACACAGACTATACAAGGTACCAGTGTGTGTGTGTGTGTGTGTGTGTGTGTGTGTGTGTGTGTGTGTGTGTGTGTGTGTGTGTGTCATCACTCAGGTTTTCAGATTTCCCCCATCAGCATGTAGTGATTGAAGAAGACAAAGAGAAACAAGCAGAAGATAAGTCAGAAATCTACAGACAGGCAGCATTAAATCCGCTGCGATGTGAGGAATCGAGCGAACCTCTCGCTTGTATTGGTTGCTGTCATTTATCTCACAGAGGTAGGGTACGGATGACACGGCGACGCATGGCTTGTTTGGCTACAGATGATTGTTCTTCTGTGGGAACCGGTTCTCGAGGAAGCTATGGTGACACACAGCAACAGACGACGGTGCATGAGCTGGACGTTTGGAGGGCTCTCTAGACCTTTAGAGAAATATTACCATCTGCAAGCTTTCAGAGCATTGTAGTATCACCAACACACAATTTTTGACAATAACATCATCCTTGATTTACTTCAGTGCAACTCCATTAAACTCTTTGAGCTTCCAAGTCTCTTCTCTCAGCCAGCATCTTAGTGGATGAGATGTCAACCCTGTAGAACCTTGGCAGGTTCAGCCCCGATGATGGTGGAGTCATGATGCATCTCATCTTTATTTTTTCCTAAGGTCCTATGAGATGCCCAGCTACATCACAGTCTTTCCCATTCCTCTTCCCAGAAGCCATTACAAGCCATAATGGTTTCCTGATATCAGGATTACAGAGTTAGTTGTAATCCCCACAATCTGGGGCACCTGACCTCTGGTGAGCTCCATATGGTGATTTATGTATTTATTTATTTCTATGGTGATGGGCTTTGGTCTCTTGTGGGGGTGAAAAAAGGTTAAGTTATGTCATACACCTGGATGTACGTATCACCCACCCTGCCAGCTCAGAGGTCTGTAAGTATTACATTTTTGCATAGTTCATTTCACATGGATGACCAGCGGGGATGGGTTCTGGGTTGTGTGAGTGCTCTCCTTCTTTTCACGTCTTATGGAAGTCAAAGCCATAAAGGGAGAGATCTGCTTTGTTGCTATATTTATTTTCATGACTTTGGTGTATATTCTTGCAGTGTATTTAAACTGGAATTTCTTTCAGGAGGTTTAGGAGTGTTATTCTATTAGTTATGTATGTAGCTGTAAGGTTTGCATTATCTATGAAGCTATTTATGTGATTAACTAATGAAAGAAAATTTGTAATTCACTGTCATGATAAACCTGTTGCACAGTGAGCCTTTAGACCCAACTGCACCTACATACAGGAGTTGTCACTCGGTTGTCAGGGTGTTTGACTGTTTTCCTTCACAACCTATCAGCAGTAAACGAAGTGCCCATTGTGTTTGTGTGAGAGCCTGCTGCTAATTAAATGTGGTCATGGTTACTTAAGTTGTCTTGACTTCTTGTTCTTTGCCAGCTGCCTTTCAGTGAGTCTGAGCCCTTCCACACAGACCTATTAGCAAATTCCTCCGTGGGCTTAACGTCACTTCTGGGCAGCGGCTGCAGACGTAATTGCTCATATTTGGGCTTTTTTCCAAATACTTAAGTAAAATATTTCTGTGTAAGCTACACAGCTTTGCCAGGATAATCTTGGTTTAATTTCGGCTGGCTGATTAACATTATATCTTGGTATCTGCTTGCTAGAGGTTTCTCATGGGGGGTTTGTTCCATTTCATGTAGCAGTGAGGGGAAGAGATTTAGCTTGCATTACTGTGTAACTGATCTGATTTCAGCCAATGAATTTACTGTTTCCCTCAAACCTCACAGATTAAGACAAATGGAGCAACCTGAGAGCAGTGTGGTTATTAGTTTAATGTACTTGTCACTATGGTTCAACATGAAGTCATAAAGCAGATCAAGTAACCAGCAAAGTTAAATTCCTCATGTGTCAATGATGACAGATGTCCAAGCTCTGAGGTCATTTTTATATCAGAACCAAGGGCACAAAACAGGGGGAGACGTCAGAACCGCGCTTCTTTTTTGATAAGCTAAGTATATTTGAAAAAGAGCAGTTTGGCCTCTTGGAAAATTTGTGTCCTTGTTAAGAATTTGTATATGAGAAGTTAATACACATAAATATATTTCGTTTACTGCTTTAAATTGTGGTTAAAAGGGCATTTCATTAAATTAAACAGTAAACAGCTTTAAATGTCCATCAATGTTGGCCACAACAATAAAAACAGTCATCTGTGTTGAATCGAAAAAGAAAAAAGTTCTGCGGAGCTCTTTGAGGTTAATTTTGTTCTGCTGAAGTTAAAGAAGCTAATAAGCATCCTGGTTTTTCTATAACTCACTGATAATCTGAGGCTGACTTGAAATACTCCTTTAAGAAAACAACAAAACTGAGGAATGTAATACTGTACTTTGGTTGGTATTTTTGTTTTTACATCACATTCCTGTGGAGTTTGTTCTTCTCAGGTCAATATGTATGTATTAAAGTCATGGCTTTTGTTGAATTTCAACTTCCCACGTTATATGACGTTATCAAGAAGCTACTTAGCTTAAAGTTGAGTGAAAGAAAAGAAGCGGCGATCCCAAACATGTCCAAAATCTACCAACCACAAGTTAACGGTTGTTTTTTTCTAAAATTGAAACTGACATGAAATTATGCACACTGGATATTTTTAATAAGTCAACTTAAATTGGATTTTATGTTTTTTTGAATTTATAAGTTAGTTTTTTCCCCAAGGTTTTTTCAGTTTTGGTAAAAAACTACATTTTCATATTTTCCCAAATTTCCAATTTATTGAACATAACCGTACACTTTATAGATTCATTTTAAGACACATTTGCTCTTCTCACTCTTGTGTCTATGAAGGCACAGAGACTTAATGTAACACTATTGTTGACGAGATCAATTCCTCCTCCATGGAGGCAATTCACCCAGCCTGACAAAGACAGCAAGACGAGGGGAGAAGAGTGAGACTGTTGAGCGTTTGAGGTGAAGACTTCTCTCTCTCCGTCTAGCGTTTGTTTCTTTTGTCTTCCTCATGACTTCTCACTCCCTGATGCACGCAGAAGTCAGCTGATGTCTGCACAATAACCTCCAGTCTTGTTTGTTCTTGAACCAGCATGAAATTGAAAGAGAATAATGGAGGGGATGGGAAAAGGAAAGGTTTATGGAGAAATGTAAAATGCGCTGAAGGTTCCGGCTGCCTCATTGGTGGAATAAAACTCATACTTTCATTAAATGTGCTATGCATTCATGTGTTAGAAATACAGGCTCGCCATATTTAATTCTTGCAAAACATCTTTAAAAATATGTCTGACTTTTACATAATAGTTTTAATGATAAATGGTCTGCCATTTATTAAATTTGATAATAATGTCAGAAGACACACGTGTTAAAATCCTGTCCTTGTCGAAGTGCCATGTATGATTTTGGAGAAGGAGAAGAGTGAAACGATGCATCTCCTTGATGCCTCCCTGATGGTTCCTTGATGCCTCCTTGTCCAGTTCCCTTGAAAACCAAGTCTATTCATGGAAAAGAACATTGGCACTGGAAAACTGCTGCAATTATGTGTACAGTTCTCCTCATGTCTAGTTACTCATTCATTCATTCATCTTCTTCTGCTTCAGCGGGTTGCGGGGGGCTGGAACCTATCCCAGCTGAGGGCGTGAGGCGGGGGAAACTCCTGTTACAACTCCAGTGCACCACGGAGCCACACAGAGACACAGACCAACACGCAGACAAACACGCTCACGCCGGTACCTACGGGCAATTTGGAAGTTACTGCACCACAAAATTACAGATGGTACATTTTGAAACCTTATAATGGTATGAGGAAAATGAGTATACTGTATTAGTCCCTTTACATACAAGTGACAATTAATTTTGTTGCATTATTTTCAATATTCAGTCCATTTTGTATTTCTACTGTTTTGACCTTTAAGTTGTTTGTTCTAGGAAATGTAAATAAGTATGCAAATATGTAAATATACTTATATATGTTATATAAGCATGCATATATATATATATATACATACATATATATATATATTAGATCTGCCACGATTAGTTGACTAGTCACGATTATGTCGACTATTAAAATCGTCGACAACTAATTTAATAGTCGACGCGTTGTTTTTTTAATCTTTGTTTTTCTCTCAAAACTGCTGCGGCACCTCCACGGCCATGCCTGCCTTTCTGTCCTTGACACAACTGCGCAGTAGAGGTAATGGGGCCAGCCATGATGTCACTGGAAGTTATACAAGAGGAGCTCTGGTGTCATGGCTACCCGACCTCAAAAGTGTGGGAGCATTTTACGAAAACAAAAGAGAAAAGTGTGCAATGCAATATCTGCAAAACAGAAGTTGCCTTCCACAACTGCGATGTTCGAGCACCTGAAAAGGAAGCAGGTTGTGGCAACGATGAAGAGGGACCGTCGTCTAGGTAAGCTAACTGGGTAGTTAGCGGCTAATATTGGCGTAAACAGAGAGCTAACTTACTACTAACTCATATAGCTGTAAACGTTAACATTAGCGATGACAATTTGATTCATTAGCCGTCCTTAGCACACATATTTCATGTGTTTTCTGTAACACTACAACAGTGATGTGTTTGAATAGGAAATGTGGTAACGCTAATGTTTTCTAACGTTATGTTTCAGTGCTAAAAAAGTATGTTCTACTTCAATGGACGGCTTTGTTACAAAGCCAGCTACATGCACACCTCAGCAAGCAAACGTCCTGACGGAGTCCAGACTGAACATGCTGGTGACGGACAGCATCGGAGCGGATTTTCTCTGTAGCACGGAACATCTGCTCTCCAAAGAGAGCAAGCCTTTCTCCAAGACAGGTAGAAATGCAAACTTTCCTGGCTATGAACAAGACCCTTGTGCAGTTTGGGATTGCATAGAGTCAGTGTAATAAACTTGAATACAGTTGTGAGCACTGAGCTCAAAATGCACTTTTGTTATATTTGAGTCAGTGAGACCAAAACTGTAATAATTCCTTAGTTACAGGTGCCGAACCTCATTGTTGCTATGTTTGATGTCAAAGACAAATTGAGGAAAGAAAAAAACTAAAAAATAAACCTGAAGTATTTATTTTTGTGTTGTTTAGGCAAGTGCCTTTTCCTTATTTTACTCAGCTGTTTGCACTTTATGCTACGCACTTAGATAGATAGATAGATCGATAGATAGATAGATAGATAGATAGATAGATAGATAGATAGATAGATAGATAGATAGATAGATAGATAGATAGATAGATAGATAGATAGATAGATAGATAGATAGATAGATAGATAGATAGATAGATAGATAGATAGATAGATAGATAGATAGATAGATACTTTATTAATCCCGGAGGAAATTGTATATATCCACTGCTCAGGCATTACATAACAAATAATACTGGATAAACACCAGGAGAAAAAGAAACACTGACATCACAGGACATACCACAAGACATACATTACACTAACAGACAGACACATGCAGCACTAACAGGACTTATATACTAAACTATAACTAAAATATAAACAGTATAAAATTTAAAAATATTACAGTATTAAAATATAAACAGTATAACATAAAATCTAAACAGTATAAAATTGAATTAAAATATAAAACAGTATAAAAAATAACTAAATAAATTATATATATATATATATATATATATATATCAAGACTAGAAAGCTCCTCACCATGCATGGAGGGTTTCACCCCAAGTCCAGCATCCTGAGGCTGTACACTAAGCGGAAAGAGGGAGGCCGAGGACTAGTGAGCATCAGGGCCACTGTCCAGGATGAGACATCAAAAATCCAAGAGTACATCAGGAAGATGGCCCCAACAGATGAACTGCTCAGTGAATGCCTTAGACAGCAGAAACCTGAGGAGGAAGAGGAGGAGGAGGAGACAACATGGAGGGACAAGCCCCTACATGGCATGTACCACCGTCAGATAGAGGAAGTGGCTGATATCAAGAAAACCTACCAATGGCTGAATAAAGCTGGACTGACAGACAGCACAGAGGCACTGATCATGGCAGCACAAGAACAGGCCCTAAGTACAAGGGCAATAGAGGCCAATATCTACCACAGTAGATCTGACCCTAGGTGCAGGCTATGTAAAGAAGCCCCAGAGTCAGTCCAGCATGTGGTAGCAGGGTGTAAGATGCTCGCCAGCTCAGCATACATGGAAAGGCACAACCAAGTAGCTGTGATAGTGTACAGGAACATCTGTACCCGGTATGGACTAGAAGTACCCAAATCCCAATGGGACATACCACCGAAGGTGGTTGAGAACGGCAAGGCTAAGATCCTGTGGGACTTCAGCTTCCAGACTGACAAACAGCTGCTGGCTAACAAACCGGACATAGTGGTGATGGACAAAGAGCAGAAGAGAGCAGTGGTGATAGATGTGGCGATTCCAGCTGACGCCAACATCAGGAAGAAGGAACACGAAAAGATTGAGAAATATCAAGGGTTGAAAGAACAGCTGGAACAGATGTGGAAGGTTAAGGTTAATGTGGTCCCCGTGGTAGTAGGAGCACTTGGGGCAGTGACCCCCAAACTGGAAGAGTGGCTCCAGCAGATTCCTGGAACAACATCTGAAGCCTCAGTCCAGAAGAGCGCAGTCCTAGGAACAGCTAAAATACTGCGCAGAACCCTCAGACTCCCAGGCCTCTGGTAGAGGACCCGAGCTTGAGGATGACACACAGATACCACCCCACAAGGGTGAGAGGGACATTTATATATATATATATATATATATATATATATATATATATATATATATATATATATATATATATATATATATATATATATATATATATATATATATATATAAATTAAATTAAATCCATTTTCAACCCCGTGCTGACCTCGCCACCTTCCCCCCGCTCCTCCTGAGAGAGTCATTGTACCCCCTGATGGCACGGGGCACGAAGGAGGACCTCAGCCTCTCTGTGGAGGCGCTGTGTGACAGCCGTCTGCCGCTGAAGGGGCTTCTCTACACTTGAACAATTCTTTGTTGCTACAAGCATATTTCATTAAAGGTTTAATGAACTATCATCTTAATTGTCTTTATTTTTAGTTAGCATATGCCTTAAACACTTATAGCTGAAAAGTATTGATGGTTATATAAGAGCAGCTTCATGCTGGTGCGATAAGCTGTATGTTTTACATTCTATTTACGTATGATCTGATTAGTCGACTAATCGAAAAAATAATCGGTGATTAGTCGACTATCAAAATAATATATATATATATATATATATTAGGGCTGTCAGAGAGAGAGTGAGAGAGAGAGAGAGAGAGAGAGAGAGAGAGAGAGAGAGAGAGAGAGAGAGAGAGAGAGAGAGAGAGAGATAGATATGTGGTACCTCTACTTACGAAATTAATTGATTCTGGAAGTAATTTCGTCAGTAGAAAATTTTGTAAGTAGAGATGAATTTTCCATGTAAATGCTCTAATCTGTTCCAAGCCCCCCAAAATTCCGACATGAATGTTTTATAAAGTATAAAAATGCATCATAACATGTAACCAATACATGTTACAATTAGATGATTACACAATAAATGAGAGTTGTGCATAATGTAAATAAAAATAGAGTAAAGAATAAAAATGACGGTCAACAACAGAACAACAGTCCTCCTTTTGAACTTCTCCAACCACATACGCGATGCCTTAAACTCCTTAAACTTCCTTTTGTTTTAATATAGTGGCGATTGTAGATGCATTACGGCCATATTCTTTGGCGAGATCAACCAAACGCATCCCTTTTTCATGCTTTTCTATTAATCTCTTGATTTTTTTGTATGGATAAAAAAACTCTTTTCTTCATCTTTTCTTTTCCTCTTTTTTCTCCGTCACTTTCTCGCGGTCCATAGCAAATACTCTAAAAGTTAATATATTTACATAAAACTATCAGAAAACCTCATGGGTCGAGCGCTGAATGACGAGGACGCTGCATAGACACCTATCTATCTACACAAAGGTCCCTCTTAGCCAATGGGATGCCAGGATGCTAGGTAATAGGCAATAGCAGAGCAGCTATAAGAATGTTGCGTTCAGGAACCTTTGGGGGCTCATACTGTATTTTTACCTTTCATAACTCGAAATTTCTTTCGTAACTAGGGGCAATATTGTCCTGTTGAGGCGTTTCGTAAGTATAACATTTTGTATGAAGCAACATTCGTAAGAGGTACCACTGTATACACACACACACACACACACACACACACACACACACACACACACACACACACACACACACACACACACACACACACACACACACACGTGTGTTTATGTGTGTGTATGTGTGTGTGCATGTGTGTTTATTTAAACAACTGTATGGTAATTCTCAACCTACGGACACAACAGGTTCTGAAAGGATGTTCGTAAGCTGAATTGTTTGTAAGTCATTATTTATTAAATTTCAATCTATAATATATTTGAGGTAATTCTAATGTCATTATTACTCTAAATGCCAAAGTACTATCCCCTAAGACTGACAGAAATAATAACAAGACATAAAAACAACACACAAAGGAATTAAACTACTGTAGTACTTTAATGTAACTTTTACATCTCTATTTCTGCTCAAGGATTGTTACCCTTGGGGGTGAAGAAGTTAAGTCAAGCTTTAATCCACTGAAGTATTCGACCACACTGACGTTAATGACACGCTGATTCACTTCCTGGTCATCAAAAGTCGGACATGCCCCTTTATGTTTAATGTCTGTTTTATTTCATTAAGTTTCCCAGTTAAGTCGTCCAATAGTTAACATAAAATAACAAAGCATTCAGAGTTCAGCAGTCAAAAAACTGTTAATGCTTCTGGTCAGAAACCTAACATGACCAACATTGGTTCCTACTTATATCTGAGCACCAGTTATCCCCAGGAGACCCACTACACATTTGTCTCCTATAGGAGGATAACCCCGCCAATAGTTTTTAAAAAATAATTAAATAACTGCAGGGAGTGATTGTTTTCTTACAGGTTGCTGCTCTAACTTTCAACTTGACCTGAATTCTCTTAAGTCTTGATGTTAGTGAACATCTCCATGAACATTAATACATTGTGGGTTCATTTCCTGCTCAGAAGTTTACAGAGATGTGTAGAAAAGAAGGATGAAACGTTGCAGATGACGCATCAATAGGAAAGCAGACATCAGAGCAAAATTTTCACGAGTCTGATAGTTTGTGAGTTATTTTGACATGACGTGAAATCTGAATCTATGGAGTGTTAATGTTACGCTGCTAAGCGTGGGTTGCTGCTGAAAGAGGAATTAAAGTAGTTGTTCGTATTTATGGATTTCTACACTGGATGTTTGTCTCTTGGGGACTACCTCTAATGATGTATTGGTTTAAAGTTAATTTAAAAAATGACTAACTTCCCAGATCCTTGGAACAAGATGTGCGTGACCTGGTCGGAAGGAGGTGCCAAACAGAGGCTTAAATTAAACGGACTATAAACAACATCAGTGATAAACACATTTGTGAGAAAACACCTGTTATTGCTGCACAAACTTGCCGAATCAGCGCCCCAGAGAAAGTGTTGAAACTACATGGATCTTTTTTTTCAGGCATGCAAACTTTCTTTTATTCAGTTTGTGCCTTATGAAATATTAACACTTCATATTTTCAACAGCATCATCCAAACACTTAAAGAATAATGAAGGCGCAGTAACTTACGGGCAATTTGGATTGTTTTTACTATGACTTTGCTGTCCATGTTCAGTTTGCACTGCTGGTACCACAGCTTCTAGAATGAGTCAGTAAGTTATTCATCTACAGTCTAGTCTAGTCTATTTTTACCCTAATAAGTTGATCAGCAAATGTATTTCACATGATTTGAGTAAATACTATAGTAATTTTAATACATCCTTCATTACTGGACTTACCTTAACAGGGCATTAGGAATGCACTTAGTTAAAACAAACATATTAACTCACTTTACTACTCATATAGCATTTTTCCCAGCCTTCCTCTTATGCTTTATTTGCAGCTGCTGTGTGGGTTTTTGCAGTAATAATTTATTTCATTGCCCTCAAAACTCTATTTTAACAACCAGTTCCTGTGGACTAAAATGTGCAGCTTGTGAGCCTCTCTGGTGCAGAAGAAAAGTCAAATGATGCACTGAACTTTCTAAACACTTTTTTGTGGAATGTGCACAGAGGCAGAAGTGGGAGGTTCATGATTCTCATTATCTCTGACTGGTCGAGAGATAACAACAAAGAGAGGGCAGCTGGTGGTTTCAGACTTACCTCATAGTTGTCCGTCATTTGACAACCTTAAATTATTTTACAGATTTTGCAGTTGTATGATGGAGGAATAAAGAGATCCTCACATTTGAATGTGTGATTTGGGGCCAACCACTTCCTCTAGATGAAATTACACGAATTCATGTCTTCTCATCCCAGTATAGCTGTGTGAATACATCAACCCATCTGTAATACACATCAGAATATGGGTAATGTGACAAAATACACGTATGGGAAGGATTTTCCCTCAGAGTTTGTTTTGAATTGCAATAGAAAGTCAGACTATAGTTGAAGTCTATGAACTATTTATATTTTTTTTCAGGTTTTGTTGTGAAGCCTGTGGACTAAGTTCAGATCATATAAGATGGACCTTTTTTCTGCTCATGTTCATTGAGTGAGAGAGATTTTTCTTTGCTTGTATTGAATTGTTGTAATTGTTCAGGATTGACATAAGATGTAAAAAGATTGTCCAACCCACAATTTCAAAGCCACTTATATCCATTCCTAGAATGAATTCCCAAATAGATTTCATCTGGAAGACAATGACAAAATGAATACAGCAGAGCCTCATCGGTCACTCGTGACCCACATGTGTCCTTGTTAGCCATGTCTCTTAGCTGGAGCGTTGTGTTCTGAAACAGATGGAAGGTTTCGGTCACATGTCGACTGATGGGTTAGATGTAGAGTAAAAGGAAGACCTGGGCTTGAAGTCAATTAATAAGCAATGACATACAGGACAAAACCCCACTGAATGACAAATCTGTAATCAGTCACATGACCTGAATGTTTGCACGTGGGCAAAAGCAGCGTTCCCTCCAAACTGCGCGCCTGCGCAATTGAGCAATACTTGCACAGTCTCAGTGTACAAGAAATTATATACTGCGCATTAAATAAAAATTTGATATTCAATAAATATATTGTGATATCCTGTGTTACTGTTGTGTTGCTGCCTTGAGTTGTTCTGCGCGTGTGTGAGTTGCGTGTGTGAATTGTAACTCAGTGAGTGACAGGTGTCCAGCCTTCGATAAGATTCACTGACGCTACTCAGCCACTCAGAGCATTGACGGTGCTGCATGTGCGCCCTGCTATACACGCCGGGCGCATTTCTTCCAGAACAGGATCCTAAGCCAGGTCACAACTGGACCTCACCTATAGGCCAAAGCAGCTCCTTTTCCATGGTCAAAGCAGGACCCTCACATACAGTGTATATCATACCACACATCTCACGGAAAACAAGGTTTTTGTCTTTTTCATTTCAAGTGGGTCAAATCACTTATATTAAAAGTAAACAAGTGAAAAGTGCTGCTGTAATTTGATTCTTTTAATAAGCCATGTATCTTGCTATGATCCAAGGCTTTGAACAAATGTGATACTTTTGTTTGGCCACAGTGTGTACATCTGATGTTGCTCACAGTGGTCCTCAGTGCGCTCAGGAAGTTTGTGTGTTGGCCCAGACACATGAAAACTTAGAGGGAACATTGGGCAAAAAAGAAAAAAAACTTCATCCTAACGCTCTCAGCAGTGATTAGACCCAATAGTGTTGTGTCAGACTTTGTGTCAAAATCTCATCCAAACACAAGCACTTTGACAAAAACAATTTTACCAAAGACTACTGAAGGCAAGGAAGCGGAGCAGGTGTCATTTTCTGGTCTGTTGATAGAGAATTACAGAGAAAGTCAGACGGAGCTGCATTGTGTTTTTGTAGATTTGGAGAAAGCTTATGCCAGGGTGCACAGAGAGAACTGTGGTATTGTATGAGGAAGTCTGGAGTGGCAGAGAAGTATGT
This sequence comes from Antennarius striatus, assembly GCF_040054535.1. Lineage (NCBI taxonomy): Eukaryota > Metazoa > Chordata > Actinopteri > Lophiiformes > Antennariidae > Antennarius > Antennarius striatus. Next base: position 18,038,054 of record NC_090786.1, on the reverse strand, counting down.
TAGAGCAGTGCAGGACATGTATGAGGACTGTAAGACAGTGGTGACGTGTGCTGTAGGTGTGACAGAGGAGTTCAAGGTGGAAGTGGGACTGCATCAGGGATCAGCTCTGAGCCCCTTCTTGTTCACTGTGGTGATGGACAGGCTGACAGATGAGGTTAGACAGGAATCTCCATGGACTATGGTGTTTGCAGATGACATTGTGATCTGTAGTGAAAGCAGGGAACAGGTGGAGGAGAAGCTAGAGAGGTGGAGGTTTGTCCTGGAAAGGAGAGGAATGAAGGTTAGCCGAAGTAAGACAGAGTGCATGTGCGTGAATGAGAGGGACCCAAGTGGAAGAGTGAGGTTACAGGGAGAAGAGATCAAGAAGGTGGAGGATTTTAAGTACTTAGGGTCAACAATCCAGAGTAAGGGAGAGTATTGAAATTAGGCGAAGAAGCGCGTACAGGCAGGATGGAACAGGTGGAGAAAAGTGTCAGGTGTGATCTGTGATAGAAGAGTTTCAACTAAAATGAAAGGAAAGGTGTATATCACTGTGGTGAGACCAGTGATGTTGTTTGGTCTAGAGACAGTGTCACTGAGGAAAAGACAGGAGGCAGAGCTGGAGGTAGTAGAGATGAAGATACTGAGGTTCTCTTTGGGAGTGACCAGGAAGGATAGGATCAGGAATGAGTACATCAGAGGGACAGCTTATGTTAGAGGTTTTGGAGATAAAGTCAGAGAGGCCAGACTGAGATGGTTTGGACATGTCCAGAGGAGAGATAGTGAATATATTGGTAGAAGGATGCTGAGTTTTGAACTGCTTGGCAGGAGGCCTAGAGGAAGACCAAAGAGGAGGTTTATGGATGTGAAAGAGGACATGAAGGTAGTTGGTGTGAGAGAAGAGGATGCAGAAGACAGGGTTAGATGGAGGCAAGTGATTCGCTGTGGCGACCCCTGAAGGGAAAAGCTGAAAGAAGTGTTTTTCTGTCGGATTGTTTTAAATTTACCACATTTCTGTACAAACAAAAATACTGCATATTGTCAGGACTAAACTTAAGCAAGGTTCATCCGTCTGGCAGTATTACTTGTTAGTATTATTATTATTATTATTATTATTATTATTATTATTATTATTATTATTATTATTATTATTATTATTATTATCATCATCATCATTATTATTACTATCTTCCTGGATAAGTAAGGGTCTACCACACAGAACTATAACTGTAGTAGACCTTTATCAACCATAGTATTGATCTTCATCTGTGTAGGTTCTTCGTGAGGCCACTGGATACGTGACAATAATCCAGTGCTCCATGAAAACAGCACCACACATGTCCTCAATAAAATGGTTAAATTAGGCTCTAAAGCAGATTAGTTTGTCAAGAGCAATTGGTTTGTGCCTCCTTACGAACTTATTATTCATCTTTCAAAGAAATAAACTTATAAACAACCTCTCTCCAAACAATCCTGAGGCATCTTTGAAGAGGTTGGAGAGTGGCATTTCCAAAGACTAAGATTTTCTCATGAGTGTGAATGTAACAGAAATCAGAGGGAGCGGCTGTTATTTCACATGCAACCACATTGGCACTGCTGTCCACCCACACAAAAGCAGTAGATATAATCAGACTGTCAGTCAGCAGGAGCAAGGGCAAACGTGTTTGACAGTCACTTTAAAATGAATGCAGGGTAGAAAGTTATCTATGCATGTAGGTCAAAAAAACATGAACATCAATGTGTCACTGGATTATGAATAGGGACACCTCCACCCAGATTCTGTGGGACACCTCCATCCAGATTCATTTGCACACTGAAGCTGAGGAGCTGAAACTTTCCTAATGTCAGAGGGCTAATCCTTCACAGGGACATATTTGGCTGCTACGCCTCATTAAGCTTTCATCTGAGTCCAGACTTTATGTCATCCATCCTAACAGAGTCAAAAGAAAAAGGAGGCTCCTTCAGGACCTAAGAGCATCAGGAAGATTTAGAGGTCAACTTACAGATTCATAGATTGACAAGTGCCAGCAAAGTGTGATGGTGATGAAGAGCACATCTGAAGTAATGACAAAGCCCTGATCACACACCCGCTCCTCAAACCTGGTAAACCCCCATCCACTAATGCCCAGCAGGGCCATTAGTGGATGCCCTGGATGTAACAATCATTAACTGTGTGTTTGCAACAAGACCTACCGGTAAATGGTGACAGCACCTTGTGCTGCATCCTCCTCCTCATATGATCCAAGCTTTGTTGTTGTTCTCTTGCTCAGCTGTTACCGGTACCTTCGTGCATTTTTTCTCCAGATCTCCAGATCAAATATTGGTTCTCTCAGCAGAATCATTGTATTGTTACTTCATGATTCACCAAGTCTCGAAATTATCTCTTCCTCCAGTGAGCTGGTGTGATACCTCTGTCGAACTACAGTATATCAGGAATGAGGAAGAACAACTTGTTGGATTCCTATAAAACTTTGAGGGGTTGGGTGTTCGACAAAAAGGAATTCAGAAAATTTTGTAATGGTTTCCAACAAGACAAGAATCCATAATTTTCTGTCACATATTTCGAGATCTTTTTTTTAATCAAGTTTGCATAACTATTTGATTAATATCCATGAAACTTAGTAGAAGAGTTGGAACATATGCCAGAAATGAAACTATTATATTTTGGAGTACATCCAAGTAAACAGGTGCTCCCATGATATTTTTCACTCACTTTAATAGACTCTGAGAGTGGCGAGGGTGATAGTGCACGTCTTGCTGGAATTTAGATGAGAGTTTAGTGTAATTAAACGGCACTGTTGCCTTGGTGGAGGTATGCCTTTCTAGTTCATTATAGCAACATCTCAATGCAGTCCAAGTTATTTTTAGAGCACCAAATATATGTAAAGGTTTTCATTCGTGCAGGCGTTTAAATCAATCCACTGGACTTGTAGAGCGTTCCTTGAAGACATTTCAGCTTTTCTGTGTTCATTTTATCTCAAGAAAGTAGTGCATCCCTGTGATGCACTTCAAGAAAAATTTGTGCATCCCAAAAGTAACAACAGAATATACGGTATAAGCATAACAAAGGACTGACTTTTTCCAAAAGTACAACATAAAAACTAATTTTGAGGTTTTTATTAATAATATCATAACTGTTTAATTAAAAAGAAAAAAAGTAAAATTATATATTAGTTTTATCAAAATGTTAAAGCCTGGTTGTCATGTAAAAAAACATTCATTTATTCATTCATTTTCTGACACTTGCACGGCTCACAGGGAGCTGGAGCCTATCCCAGCTGTCATAGGGTGTGAGGCGGGGCGAACTCTGGGCACGACGCCAGAGCACAGCGGAGCTGCACAGAGACATACAACCACACATATTCACAGCAACGGGCAATTTGGAATGGCCAATTAACCTGAAGCACATGTTTTTGGAGGTGGGAGTAAGCCGGAGAACCCAGAGAGAACCCATGCATACACGGGGAGAACACGCAAACTCCATACAGAGCAGGAATCAAACCACCTTGTTGGGCGGCAACAGCACTACCCACTGCACCACCGTGCCACCTCTGTTAAACAATTTTAGAAATGAAGAAAGATGTACAGTAATACAGTTTTTTCTTCACTTTTCACTCAATAGTTTTCTTTGCCTATAATTCATATTCTGTACAGTATTCTCCTGTGGACACTGCGCCAAGGTGACAGCCTTCTCACACATTTCAGTAATATCTTTCAGTAATATCTGTCTCTATTTCTTCATTAACTTTTTAACTTTTTATGCAAGAAAGCACTCATTGTCACTTGCTTTTTCTCCAACTGGAGGCATGGTGATAATCAATCAATCAATCAATCACTCAGTCAACCTTTATTTGTATAGCACTTAAGCACATCAATAGACATTTAAAACGCTTTAACAGACAGAGGACCAACAGGGTCTAACTAACTCCTCGCTCTCACTGCAGCACGTAAAACGATCCACCACTGTGTTGCTGTTTGGTCGATTTTAATGAGGCAGAATAACGCAGGTGAGTCTCATGATGAGAAACTCAATGGCGATACAAAATGGTGATTTCCGGGTTTGAAATTTAAGTGGAGAAATGGAAAAATTGTGAATATTTTTGTTGAATGAAAGTGCATTTAAAAGCTAGCAATTGTGTGTCAAAAAAATGTGCATCAAAGATGCAAGGATGCACACAAACGAAAACACTGGGCTTCTTCAGTTCACTGAAATTCTTCAGTTCAGTTCTTCAGAACTTTGGACAGAGCCTCAAATCTTTCCAGCAAACCCTCAATTGTTTGTTGTGGGTCATTAAAAAACATTTTTTGTTGTAAACCCTGATAACAGCCCTGTGGAAACTGATGGGTTTGAACAAAGTTGCCAAAGTGTTGATGGAAAGGTCAACAGGTTACAGTGAGAAGTGTTAGGTTGGTTCTGCAATGTAGTCCAGCATCAACAACATCATCACCAACCTCAGTGAAGAATTAAGTTAATAGCACCACTGACAAACTTAGAGACCACCATGAAGACAGCTATTTATGTGATTATTAGTTTCAAGTTAAAATGATATCTGAAATAGTCCAAGACAGGGTTCAGTTCAATTATCTTGAAGTGATCTTTGGTTTGAGGAAGATAATTTGACATTGAGGATGTTTTTCAGTAAATTGTTTTTAACCTTAATGGAGACATGAACTCTGTAAGTGCCCTTCTGTTGCCCAGCTGGCTGGAAACACTGATGTTGCCAACTTTATTGTCTGTATGGGCTGTCGTCTACTTCGGAAAAAAAAAACCCATCCAAAGTGTTTTGTGTGACTGTAAAAAAACAAACAGGGATTGTGACGTTATACAGTCTCACTTCTCATATACCAGTTCATGAAAACAGTTTTATGAAAGGAAAAGAAGAAAGTGGATTATCAACCATAAAAACGGGGATGGCAACAGAGTGAACAAAAATATGTTTATATTCTAATATTTCATATTAAAATACTGAATTGAAAACTGTCACTCAAACTCGAAGCCAACAAACTGATCTAGTCAAGTCTTCATTTCTGGGACCACTTGTGTTCAAAATAGCACTGAAATCTGGAGATATTCCGTTCATAAATACACAAATTAAAAATTTGACGAAAATACAACCTCCTGGGTAAAGTTAATTTTATAATGTGAAACAGTGGAAACTGTGTAGGTGGATTGTATGAAGTGGCGCTCCACATACACCTCCTTTGAAAGCTCGCTACATTCACAGCATGGTGCCATCAATTGTTAGAGATGGTGAAGTGATTAATTTCTGTGTCAGGTCTCCAGCTGATTGGACAAGGCTTTGGGGAGAGCTGGATTGATTGGATGGTTCCTGCTCCAGCACGGTTACAGTGGTTGTGATGATGGGGAAGGGGTGAGGCACACTGGATTGCTCTCTTTCCCTCCCTCACTCTCCCTTGTTCTCTCTTTTTCTCTGCCCAGAGATCGTCCACAAATTAATACAAATCATAGACCTCTCCTCTGCTCGACCATCGCCACTCACCTTCCCCCCAGGTAGAAAGCAGGAGAGGACAATGGAGCAGGTGCAGCCAAGTGTAGAGCAATCGGAGGAGAAATTATTGGAATATCGTGTGTGTGTGTGTGTGTGTGTGTGTGTGTGTGTGTGTGTGTGTGTGTGTGTGTGTGTGTGTGTGTGTGTGTGTGTGTGTGTGTGTGTGTGTGTGTGTGTGTGTGTGTGTGTGTGTGTGTGTGTGTGTGAGTGAGTGAGTGAGGAGACACCAGAAGAAGAGCAGATACAGAGAACTATTATTCCTTTGCTGTAGAGAAACATTCAGTGCTATAGCTGCTGCTGACACCTGTGCTGTACGGATCTGGGGGGATCAGTTTAGTATCTACACAGATGGTCCAATGTGTAGTTTTCAGTCAAATTCAAAATCATACTCAAAAGATTGGTAGAAACCTTGCTGACTAAACGATCCATGGGTTTTAAGGCTGCTCGCACCAAATGTCACAATCTGCAAGCCGCTGTCATGTCAGCCTACACGAAGCAGCAGCGCAGCGATGGTGGCAGAGTGACCTCTTCTGGTGTGGTGCCCAGTAACGTCAGCTCCACTCTGTGGACGCTGGACCCGTTGCCAGCCAGTCCGATTCAGTTTGTTCTCAGACTGGGGAACAAATGGACATGGTGGCTTTAGGTCTAAACAGGAATTCCCTCCATTGTGAACATGATGTATTAGTTAACAGTGTGGAGTCAAAAGAGGGTTGATGTTTCAAAAGGAAAATCCTTTCATGTAAATAATAGTTTGTTGCAATATCGCAGAATTTCATCAATTGCGGGTGGTCCTGGAACTCATTAACCACGAGTAACGAGGGATCACTTTATTACAATTAAAGTATTAAGGTTTCTAAAATGGCTTTGGATTGGGCTCTGGTGGGCTCTTTTGTCTTTCTTGTTGATCATCATTAAGGCACAGCAAAAATCTAATTTTACTCAGCAGAGGTCGATTGTTCTTTTCATCGCATGAATTAATTTCAATTCACCATTTGATCATCTCCTTTTCATGAGCAAGGACTAACCTCTCCACATCGCTTTTGAACCACAGTAGTCTGTGGTCTCTTATATTTGTGAACTATGTCATCCCACGTGTGGCTTCAGTCCTCAGGGGATAATAGTGACACTTCTCACAAATCCTTTTCATCTCACTTTCATAACTCAGTATGTGATTCCACCGAGCACCTCGCTTAAACCGTCGCCTTTATCCGGCGTCTGTGAGAATAACCTTGGACACCTTCCTTTGATGCTGCTAGCACACAGAGATTAGCGGCCTGGTGTCAGCGTGTCAAAGACGATCTGGTCGTCTCTGATGATGCCAACTGTCAGAGGTGGAGTATGAGTAGGCTAGCTAGACCTGGATTGCTATACAGAATCCATAAACTGAATGACAAAAATAAAATATGAGAGAAAAACACTTTGATAAATAACTGGATTAATGTTCAAGTCTTATTATGTTCATGTAGATTTTCAAAGTTGAGAAATATTTGACCCGATTTTGTGGCCACCACATGAGCATACAGAACTTAACATAGCTCAGGTTGGCTTGTCAGCATGAAACCCTATAGAAATAGTTATCTGAATAGTATCTGAAACACTGTTTAAAGCCAAGGTTGGATATTTATCATAGAAATCATTTGTAGTAGTTTAGCCCTCTGGCTACTATCTACCATCAAAACAAAACAGATAAAAGTCTTTCTCTTTCAAACCAGAATGTTAATCAGTGCGACCAGACTTCACTATTCACATAGTGCTGTGGAGATAACCCTGAGAGAATATCCTCAAAGAGAATATCCACACTGCTGGACCCATTACTAAGCAAGTATAATCATGGCACAGCAGATCCTGCCAACATTCCCAGATATGAGCATGCTAGCGTGACAGCTGTGAAAACTAACAATAGCCATGTTTGTTGCTTACTTCATTATCAAGGCTGCCAACTCATACACAACTGATACCACAGACCTCACGCAGACCTTTTGCTTCCTCCCATGTTCGTTCAGATGGGAGAGGAAGCGAGAGGAACAAGGCGACTCGTTCTTGGGTTGCTTGTGAAACACCAAGCAGCATCTATTTATAACAATGCAAATTATGATAGAGCAGCCAACTATCAAAACGATGCGGGAGCTAATATTTGCTGATGTCTGAACGGTGTACAGGGCTATTGTTGAAGTCAGTAGGACAGCAGAGAACCACGCTGACAGCACAGAAAGTGCATGTGATGTAATGACACAATGTCATGATATACACACTGTATATAAGGCTTAAACACACACACACACACACACACACACACACACACACACACACACACACACACACACACACACACACACACACAACTGCTCCGGCTTTCTACCACCACCACTATGTAAATATTCAGTTTGATAGGAGGTAAGCAGTGACCATGAGCAGAGACAGAACATCTATGCTGTATTTATCAATTTTAAATGTGTTTTCCAAATCCCATATATCAATCTGGGTCAAATTAATAGAGAATAATATTATAGTAATAACTTGGGTTGACAGAAAGAAACTGATTATTGCCCTGCTCTTTACTTATCTACAAAACAGGTGATGTTTTGTTTTTTCAGATGTATTCAGACATGACAGTCCACGGACCCATTAGTGACCTGCTCAAGGGGCCAGACGATGTAAAGTTGATTGGCAAATTATGGTCCCAGTCTCAGAAACACTCACAACACTGTCACATTTGGGGCTCCCACAAATTTGGCCTTTTTATTCAAATGTTCTTACTCTGGCCATTCACTCAAGTCATTTATAGCACTTAGATGTAATCAGAGTGCCAGGGAACAGCTCATTTACTTTACAGGACTTGATTAAAATACAGCCATTAAGAGTAACAGTGTTTACTCAGATGATAATGGTTCTTGTATGTAGGACGTTTTGTGTCTTGGTGTTCTGGTGCAGCTTTTTCTGAGTGCTGTCTCATGAGGAAATGCAGCAGTGGGCCTATTCCAGGGCTTTAAGTGGGACACTTTCAGCTCCTTGTTCTTCCCCTCTTCACCTCGCCTGTCATCATCTACAGCCAAATGCTTCTTCACAGTTTGGCCCTTAGTGAAGTGGTCCTTTGTGCATCAGTCTATGAGCTCATGACCCCTCTGTGCCCCCCAGGAAATATACTGTCCATGCTGGAGCACCAGAACAGTTTGCACTAATATGTCAGTGACTGGTGGCTTTTTAATCCGACAAAACAAGCCCTGAAAAACTGCCCTTGTGTTAAGATCTTTTTTCTTTAGGATGCTTAAGGATACAAACGTCTGTTTTGATCACAGTTGTGTTTACGTATACCCAACTGGAAGAAACTGGCTTCAAATCCCCCCAGAGGCAGTTTACACCAATGAAACCTATATCCACAGGGTAGAAACACCAGACCCTCTCTTTTGGGACCACCAATCATCTCCAAATCAGATGCTTTTAGCATTTCCACAGGACAATAGTGTTTCCACTGTTACAGCCTGAGGCAAAGCACCACACAGGACCAGAGCGGGCGGTGTCACTTGCAAAATTGGAGGACCATATGTTTCTCAAAGGACATTATTACAAGCTCTTCACACACACACACACACACACACACACACACACACACACACACACACACACACACACACACACACACACACATGCATGCGCATATGCTCGCACACACACACACACACACAGCCATACATACACACACACACACACACACACACACACACACACACACACACACACACACACACACACACACACACACACACACACACACACACACACTACTTACAGTAGTGGGCTAGTGTTCGGGTTCAGGTGTAATTCTCTCTCTTAAATTAGACTAAATGAGTAATGAGATTACCTCATTGATCATTTATGTCCATTCCCCTAGAGCACACTTTAGAATACCACAGTGGACACACTGTTAGACTTAAAAAGCTATGAATATGGACATGACATTATTCTAAAAAAAATGCAAGATATCCACTGAATCTCCATGTGTGGCTTTTTGTACCTGCAAGTAAAACATGAATGAATACCAAACCATAATGCTCTCATTCAATAATCTAAAAGTTTATGACTGAGCTTGACAAAACATTGGATTTAAAAATAAATGATTACACTTAGTTATTTTCCTGTTGATGGTATCAGGTAACAAGGTGAGGATTCCTTCTGAACTAGGTTTGATAATGTTTCCATGAAGAAAATTATGTTTTATATGTGTAATTTATCACACAGGTCACAGTAGTTTTAAACTCTCACACGATTCTAATTTTAGCTTCCTGCTTTCATGAATCTGGGACCAGAAATCACATATCAACTGCTCTAATCAACTGGTCACAACCATCCAATAGCACAGCGACACATTTTCTTTGTGATCATTCTACTGTTCTTTCTGTGTTGCTTAGGGCAGCTTCCACCTGTCCATCAATGCCTAGTCTTCACAGATACATCAGCTTCATCATTCATCATCTTCACCAGTTTCATCAGCTACCACCACCAATGTCTGAGTTCCAACAGAGAAATACTGTATATCTTGCTGCTGCTCAGGAAAGATACTCTTCGATTTCAATCTCCTTGATGGGCCTAATGGTAAAAGACTTTGTGACACACTAATTATCACATACCAATTAATGTATACCGTAATAACCATTCTTATTTTGTTCAACCACTAGTTCCTCCTGACTGAACAATTATGCAGTTGACTACATCAAACAATGACATCAATCAAATGTTTTATTATATTTTGAGATGATCTAGCAGAATTACAAAGGGAATCTGCTCTCACTCTGAACATCTGAACAGAACAATATTGATAGAGGTATTGTCTTGTCTAATGTTTCACACAGTAGCAGAATATTAAATACTATATTGATTCATGTGCTCTATTATAATACTATGTTGATATGATTTTGAACCAATAGATGTGGATCTGTGAGAGGTGTAGGTCAGAGCTGGGAGCATCAGTTGTATACAGACAATGGCAGCTCAAGAGAATGCTGGCTCCTTCTGACGAGGAGAAAGCGACAAGGATCCCCTTTAAGCAAATGGGGGGAGGGGGTTCTAGAAGGCTGAGGCAATTAGACCAGCTTTAATCCTCCATCTGCTTTCCACCATCCCTCAGCATCCCTCAGCTAGAAGCACTGCTGCCCCCAAACCCAGAAGACTGGGCAAGCTAACCGTACCAAGAAAACCCTGACAGAGCATAGTGAACGCTCTGTCAGCTATTTTTTTCTTTTAATTGCACTTTTTTTTCCACATGCACCTGCTTTCTTCCAGGTTCTTTCATCCAATACTTTCTCTTGTATTAAAATAGCTTTCATTTCCTCCCACTGCTGAACTATGGATATTTTGTAGCTTTGTGCTACATGTCTGCAATTACTGGAAACAAGTACAGAATAGACATAAACAAGGGTGTCACAGGTAGCAGCTGCCTCACAGCAAGAATGTTCTGGATTTGATTCCTCTTTGTTCAGAGTGTATGTTCCCCCTTTGTCTGCACAGATGGATGGATGGATGGTAACAAACATGTATTGCTTGCATAAACATATAGCTGCATTTTAATTGTTAATGTAAATAACATCCAGAAGTTGCTACATTCCAATTTCAATTATTACCAGGAGACTCTACCTTATGAGGCTTTCCACCAGTTTCTACTCATCCATCCATTCTGTCCATTTTCCAGCCATTTCCAGGTGACACAGGGTTAGAGGGTACACCACAGGAAGGTCTCCAGGTTGTCACGGGGCCAACACGTAGGAAGACAGCAGTAATTCACATTCACATCTGTGGCAGTTAGAGTCACTGATTCCTGCCTGTTTATAGATTGTGAGAAGAAGCCAGATGACCCAGAGGAAAGACAACACAGAGAACTTGCTTACTCAGCACAAACTAGACAGAGTAGTAAATGAAGAGCTTCCGGTTCACTACTTCCTGTTCCATTTGTTGTGACTTGTGGATAAGGCCCCGAACCCCGAAATAATTACACTCCCATTCTACCTGGAGTGGGCATGCACCCTTTTTTGGCTGAGAACCAACATATCAGGTTTAGAGGTGCTGCTCCTAATCCCGGCTGCTTCACACTTGGTTACAACCAATCCAGTGCAAGCTGGAGATAACTGTTCAACAAGACCAGTACAGTACCATGTCATCTGCAAAAAGCAGAGACGGAATCCTAAGGTCACCAATCTTGACACCCCCTGCCATTTCGCTGCAGCTACAGACTCTTTTCATAAAGGTTAATTGATCAAAATAATTGATCCTACTAAAATAAAGGTAAACAAATGCATTAGAACTGTGGTGGAGGTAAATAAAATGATCCAGCAAATCATAGACTTTCTCAAGATATCTTTTCATGGCAGAAACCTTTACACTGTAATGAAAATTGACTTAAATGAACAATATTATTATACTGTCAGTGAACTGACTTAACCGAGCAAACCATCATTTTTACTGACGAATGTGAAGTTTAGTTCGGGATGGAAAACCACTGAGCAAGAGGGACTATACTGAACATTAAGAGGCCATCTGCTGAAATCTTCAACTTGTCTAGAAAAGACATGAAATTAGCTGGTTCATTTGAGCTGCCAGTCACGTTTTATTATTATCTTAGTGTCTGTTAGTTACTGATGTGCGAGCAGATTATATTGACTGTACTGTAGTTTGCTTCAGTAGTTGCACATGGAATAGGGGAGTATTTAGCCCCCCGTTCATAGAACAAAACGATTATAGCACTGAGGGGACTTGACACAGATAGTTGTATGTATGGCTGCTTTAAATCCACACACTGTAGCTTATTCCAGAGAATATATAATAATAAATCATTTATATGCTGCCTTGTGGGACCAAACATAGTCAGACAACATGTTGTATTATGGTCCAAATGCCCAGAATTGTCAGCAGTAACAGGGTAGTTATATATCATACAGGCAGATTTCTTCATGCCTACCAGCCCCAGGGAGAGTGTCAAGCAACAATATGTTGCCATAACCACCAGACCTAATCTACCAGCAGCTGAAAGAGAAAGGATAAAAAGAACACAGCAATCATTTGTGTCAATCAAATAAATTGGCTTTTCCCAAATTGCAGCAGTTTTAGCACCTCAGATTTCATTTACCCCCCTTTTTTATATCAAAACCGATTTGATCCGGACTCAGTGAACTCCAACTATCAAAGGATATGGAAAATGATTTCAATTGGCTATAGAAACTGAGCTGTCTTATGTGTAGTGATGTTCCTCCTCAGAGATCAAGTTTCTCTCTAGGTTGCACAAGGGTTCGCCCCATCAGTTCTCCTTCCAGCAGCATCAACACAGGTGGAGCTATTGGGGCATTGGTTTGGTTATATACTATACATCGCAACATAGAACATGCTCAGAGTATGGCCAGATTGCAGTTTGTGTTATACAAAGATGACTATGATACTCATATTTTTGACTTATGCTGAATGTGTCAGGAACAAATATCATGGCATCTCTCTGAACAGAGCACTTGCAGGGAGGGAGGAATGAAGTAATCAAAAATTGTAAAAGCTAGTTTTTGACAGGGGTCCGTAACGCAAAGCAGAGAATGAAGCACTGCCCGATGTGCAACCAATGCAATTATCTTCCACTACAAGGAAGAAGGAAGGTGTACAAAACTGTAGTGAGACCAGCGATGTTGTTTGGTCTAGAGACAGTGTCACTGAGGAAAAGTCAGGAGACAGAGCTGGAGGTAGCAGAGATGAAGATGCTGAGGTTCTCTCTGGGAGTGACCAGGAAGGATAGGATCAGGAATCAGTACATCAGAGGGACAGCACATGTTAGAGGTTTTGGAGATAACATCAGAGAGGCCAGACTGAGATGGTTTGGACATGTCCAGAGGAGAGATAGTGAATATATTGGTGGAAGGATGCTGAGTTTTGAACTGCCAGACAGGAGGCCTAGAGGAAGACCAAAGAGGAGGTTTATGGATGTAGTGAAAGAGGACATGAAGGTAGTTGGTGTGAGAGAAGAGGATGCAGAAGACGGGGTTAGATGGAGGCTATTGATTCGCTTTGGCGACCCCTGAAGGGAAAAGCCGAAAGGAAAAGAAGAAGAAGACAAGGAAGAGAGGATGTGATGACATGTAATTAGCCTTCGGCTTCACCTGTACAATGGTGGATAATGAGGAGAGATTGCAATGTGTGGCTTGTCTTAAACTGCTAGCTTCTGACAACTTGAAGCCAACACTATTTGGAGACTAAACATCCAGAGCACAAAGACAAGCTTGTAAGCTACCATGTTCAACAGGCTGTCTTTACTAAAGCTGCATTGTGAACATCAAATGCTCAACTCATCTTATATGAAGTTGTCTACTGGGTTTGACAGTGTAAAAAAACACACACAATCAGAGAAGTGAATACTTCCCTGCTATATGGACATGTTCTCAAACAATTTTCGATGCAACAAGTTACTCATGAAACTTGTATACCTCAGTGACGCGTTTCACAAACTCAATGAAGTGAATATGCAGTTGCAGGACACAACTACGCACCTCATATATCTGTCAGATAAAATCACTTCATTCATCAGAAAACTTTAGATAAGGCTCAAACGAGGGAAAGATGGAAATGTGGACCAATTTGAGAACTTGAAATAATTTTTCAGGGCTCCCATGCATGGAAGCAAACATCTCTGTCCTTCAGAAACATTTCCAGAAATATTTCCTGATCCAGGACCCCAGAGAATGTGACTGAATCTGTGACCCTTCAGTGCAACACTTCAGCACATCAGAGGATGAACAGTTCATTTATGTCACCTCTGATTCATTGAGAATTCAGACAAAGAGACTCGATGCATTTTGGATTCAAGCAGAGAAAGATTTTTTAAAAAGTCTGGGAACTACTCAGTTAATTGAATGTAAACATTAGACTTACCTTTACTAGAACATGTGTTGACAGAACATCTGCTTAGTGTGTAGATAGCCTACATTTGCAGTAACAGATATCTATGAAAGATTTACTTTTCTGTTTGATCTTGTTACGCCTGCTCCTACAGCACGAAAGCCTCTCTACACCTCTTCACACTTGTTTGTCTGTGTTACTGCCTGAATCAGTTAAGTATATGAAATAAAATAACCCTTGCTTCCAACTCTGTCTCATTTGCCATGCTTTTGAGATCAAATCTACCAGTACCATTGAACTAAGTAGCCTTTATCCAAGTAGTTCTTAAAGTCTGCAAATATTAAATGCTACTGATTTGCGCCTCAGCCCAGTGGGTCCCTTGTGATGCACCAAATCTATCTGTCTGCCCGCCTGCCTGTCTTCCTACCTGTCTGTCCGTCTATCCATCCATCCATCCATCCATCCATCCATCCATCCATCCATCCATCCATCAACCCTCCATCCATCCATCCATCCATCCATCCATCTACCCCTCTGCCAGCAACACTTTCCAGCTGGTCCAGGAACAACATGAGGTGTTCACAGACGTAATGAGAGCTACAACCCCTCAGTGATTTGTGGCTCTACCGTGGGTCTGCTCACCAGTCTGCTAAAACAGGGAAAACTGGGGTTCAACGAGGGCCACCTAGTGCAAATTACTCTAGTTAGTTTTCAGCATTCGTTTGTTGTGTTGCAGTATAAACACCGATATGCTCCCAACATGATTTTAATGATGCTTAAAATACACTCCATATGGAAACCAGCCAAAGACTACAATAATGAGTGCATGTTCTCAGTATAAATGCAGTGTAGTAAGATATGGCCTATCTGAGTAGAATATACTGTACATCCACAGTCTCAAAAAATTAGAATTCTCAATCTAAAAAGGCACCACATTTCTGTTAACACAGGTGGAGGGTCATGTTATACCAGAGTCAGGTATTTATGGATTGATTGCTGGCAGTGCCGTTTGGCCTCCAGATGGGAAGAATTGCGTCTGCCATGCACTAGTGGCCTAGCAATCACTGCAGCCCTAGCCACACTTGAAGAAATTACTTCTGAAAAGGCCACCTCTCCACATTCGTAAAAGTCACCTTCTATTATCCTCTAATTGTGGGAAGTTCTGTATTCTTTGAGCCCAGTAATGCAATATTTTATAAGCACAACAGAACCAGTCTGACATTTGTAAACGGCATCCTTACTTCCTGGTCACTGATGACTGAGGGCTTCATCTGCAGCAAATAACCAAAAGCCTTTAAGCACTAGAATTGTAAGCTGTGTTATGAATAACAGCATAATTATTTTCATTTTAAATGTAATTTATAAGTAAAAGAAATCAATCTGAATCTTTAATAGCTCTACGATACATTGTCTACATTTTTGGAGCATATCCCACCTCTCATGGATGTTTGGATGAATGGATAGATGGATGGATGGATGGATGGATGGATGGATGGATGGATGGATGGATGGATGGATGGATGGGTGGATGGATTGATGAATTAATGGATCTGCTTTAATGTGAGCATCTGCACAGGTGATACCAGAATTAATTTCCCTGATTTTACCCATTTAGATCTATTCATTATCACAAGTGTTTAAAAATGCTTTGGGAAATACCCCCAAATTTCCTAGATCTGCCTTTGCTCAAACTGTAAAAACCCACCCATCTTGCTACGAATTGAATCGAATACTCTTAAGAACTGTTTTATATATTCTCCCACCAAACAAACAGACAAACAGTGTTGAAATCCCGACATCCCAGCATTAGGTTAGGGTTGAAGCCTTCCAAATCTGTCACAGTGTCATCAGCCAGTATTTCACCATCCAAAGCATGCGTCTGTTACCACTTTATTAAATATGACTGAATTTTGATGGAACACACTGGACTTATAATAACACAGCAGCATGGCAGGCTGGCAATTAATTGCAGATAATGTGTGTGGGTGAAATGCAATGTGCAATTGGCAGAGTGAACTGGAGTGTGTGAACTGGAAGTGCGAAAAGACAAGCAACAGTCCTGTGAGCATATTGGAAAATCTGCAGTCTGTTGTGGTTTTAATGTTCAGACAAGAATCTGAATTTATGCAGTATTTGTATGTGCGAGAAAGATAAGGGTCAATATATTCAGTTACATTTTCCTGCTCCATGTTTTTATAATCCTTGCCATATTATGATAAGTAATGTAGAGTTGCTTTCAATACTTACAGCTAATAACAGATATTTAGAGAACCACAGACTATTGGCAGCTTATAGCAAATGAGCAAGGGTAAATTACTTCAATGCTTTAGGAAATAAGACATTTTATAAATGTTTTTTCACTGTATTATGAATATTCTTTCTGTGTTCCACTCTGTCTGTCATGGTGGGCGTTGAGTATACCGACGATTGGCTGGGTTTCAAGTACTCATTTTATCCAAAACTGCAGTATAATGAAACACTTTTTCTTCCCTAAGTGGTCATTTCCCCTTAATATTTTTATTTGCGTACAAATCATATTTTAATCCTGTAAAGAAAAAAGGACAACCTTAGCCTTGCAAATTGGTTCAACACAATATTTGTTTCAGGAGTACCAGAAACAAAGGGAAAACACAATCCTAACATGGAAAAGAAGCAGGGCAGGGTGGGTGTGGATATAAACACAATTGCACACTTGTCTATAGTGGTTCATAAGTAATAATTGAGAGGGATTTTTACTTCCACCACAAAGGTTGTGTTTTCATATGATGTGTTTGTTTTTGACACAATAGATGTGGTGTGGGCCAAGCAGCAACCCATAATGCTGTTAGTGGAAAAACTGCAGTGGATCCAAAAGGCGAAACCTTTAAAACAAATTTAAAAATTATTGTTTCTTTTAATGAGTATTATCTGTCTGTCCCAACTGGAGGGATGTGTAGAGAGAAAGAAGAAAGGCAGTGGTGGGTAACTGTGGAAAGTCATGTAAATTAAAGCTGGAACAAAATATAACACCTCAAACAACTTAAAACAACCATGGAGAAGGCTGCCCTGCATGATATAGTTTGAATCCAAAAACATCATGTACACTTGCCTGTGATATATTTGTGTGTGTGTGTGTGTGTGTGTGTGTGTGTGCGTGCGTGCGTGCGTGCGTGTGTGCATGCGTGCGTGCATGTGCTCATGCCTGTGTGATCAGAGGATAGGAATGAAAGATAATCCATATTCAAAAATCTCTCTTCTTGTAGATATATCTTCAGTTATACTGTTTCTGTTCAATCATTTTTTTCTTTACTTAGTTAATGTTATGTATATGCTGAAAATGTATTAATTTATTTATTTTATTTTTTTGTATCTTGACCTTCTATCCCTATAGGTAACACTGCTTTAAAAATAGGTATGATTCTATGAATGATTATACTACTACTACTACTTTTCTCAGGAATCATCATCATTTGATAAGTTAAGACTCTAAAGAGTCATATAGCAACACATGGACTCTTGGCAGGCATCTCTGGACCTGATCCTAACTGAGATGTAAAAACAGGGAAGAGAGTCCTTCAGTCTGATGATTCCATATTTCAGAAGGTCTCTGGAAATTGTGGACGTTCCAGGCTAAAGAGAAGAACCATCCAGATTGTTCCCAGCATAACGTTGAAAGCCAGTATGTAATGGTATGGGGGGTTGTTGGTGACTGTGGTGTGGGTAGCCTGCACATCTGTGAAACATCACTGATGCTGAATGGTGCACACAGGTTTAGGAACCACATCTGCTGCCATCCAAATGCTTTTGTCAGGCCATCTTGATTATTCCAATAGGATCGTGAAGCCATAGTCTGCAGCGAGTCCAGACACTGGACTGACCTCCTGCCAGTCTGAGCTGCTCTTCATTCAAATTGTCCACTGGACATGTCCAAACTGGTTTTCAATCATCTTTACAAGCAACAACAACAATACTTAATTGTCTTCACTGCAGCCTAGTCAGCCTCTCTGTGATGATAAACTTTCTAAATTGAAGATGGGACTTTACCCAGGGATAGGTACAAAACATGACAAAAAATATGTCGGACATACCAACATAAACCCAAATTACTTGAGTGTGTGAAAGCGCCTAATCATGATATGTTTGCCTACTTGTGTTTCTGATAACCAAAATTGCATTTTTTCATCAGTTTTATAAGAACATTTCTAATCCACCAATGTACTGTATGGAAGCCAGTGAAAAGTGTTGGACAAAGTTGTGGTCCATACCAGGCAATTGCAAAATTGACGAACCATGGGTAGATGAACCCAAACGTAATGATGGAAGGGATTATTACCCTTGTGTTGTATCTCATTACTTCAGATTAGGTGAAGAAAACAACTAATTTGTCTTATGTAAAGATCTGATTTGAAAAAGATCCAGAGTTCAGAGCTAAAATCAAAAACCAAATTTAAAGCACATATGCTTATGCAGTGTCCGGTCCCACTCTTAGAAGGATCATGTCTGACAATTGAGCTCACCACACTCACTCTTCAATCAGTCATTTATATCCATCCATTCATTAATTTTCTTGTAGATGAGACGATCGTAATCACCTCCTCTACAGCCGCTTATACACCTTGAGCAGGGTAGATGAATTGGTTACACCAAATTGTCCATAGGTGTGAGCGTGAGTGGTTGTTGGTCTTTCACGTCACCCTGCGATGAGCTGGTGTGTTATCCAGTGTACCCCACCTTTCACCCATAGCCAGCTGGGATAGGCAGATGAGTGGTTGTAGACAAGACCATTGTGATAATCTTCTACAAGAAAATAGATGGATGGATAATCCTGATGTTGTCAAATTGGATAAATCAAGTAAAATTAATTTATTTTATTTTGTTTTATTTTATTTTTATTTGTTTTATTTCATTTTCCATTATTTTGACAGTAATGTGATTGACAAGATTAACGAACAGCATATAAAGTATGTGTATACCAAGTATACCTTCGAAATGTCTTGGTGGCATGGCATCTCAAGGTCACAGTCATATGAATTCATATGGTTCTCAGTTTGGTACCTCTCGATCTCTTGACACAGAACAAGAGAGTGCCAGGGCTTCTTACCGGGAGCACAGCCTTTCTGACACAAGCTGCAGTGTTAGGGAGTCTCCATATTCTCCACAACATTCTTAGTGGGTTTGACTAGGCATTGATTCCTGGTAGAAGTCCCATTTACTGTGGAGCAGCACTTCTTAAATGTTTTCTGTTAAGCCCCCACAGAAATAAGAAAAAAAAAAACTTTAGACCCATTTTGGTGTGTGCTAACAGTGAAAACATTATTTTCTGGAGTTCATGATATGTGCATTTTGAGGGTGCCACTGGACACCAAGCTTTGTTCATAGTATCATATCCAGGAAAATTCTACTGTATTTTGCATCAATAATCACTTCTCCGCTAATAATAGCGGAGAAATGATAACTCTCTGCACATAATCTATTAATTACAGTCAATGGCGCATTACAGGTAGATATGAAAACGCCACTGCCACCTACTGTAGCGGATGGGCAATTAAACTTTATTCTGATACGTCAATGAAAAAGCAAATGGTAGTTTTGTCGTACACATTCCCTGGGGTCACACAAGCTCCCAAGCACCTCATCATGCCCCCCTTGGAAGGTGGGTTGCTGTAAATTACATTTCACACCTGTCAAGAAAAAAATACATTTAATAATAGTAATAATATTAATAATAATTCATTGCCATTTTAAAATACTCCTCCTCACTTACAAAGTCCTTCTCC
Organism: Antennarius striatus; assembly: GCF_040054535.1. Lineage (NCBI taxonomy): Eukaryota > Metazoa > Chordata > Actinopteri > Lophiiformes > Antennariidae > Antennarius > Antennarius striatus. The sequence goes on along the minus strand of NC_090786.1, from coordinate 18,017,950 downwards.
TCTTGATTGATTCCATGCTTGCGCGGGTCCACCAGCTACAAAAATAGGTTTTGGTGTGTTAGACAAACACCTGAGCTAATCACTAGTTGGCAAACAGGAAGGAGCTACTATCACCAGAGGCCTGCACTGTTGATGGAGCAGCATCAGGTGTCTTTTCAAAAGATTTATTAATAGCACATAGCTGCTCCCCACGCTGCATATCAGCCTCCCTTCTCTGTGTCATTAAGTCCAATTGGAGCGGTAATCGCTTATAGCGAAGCAGTCAACCATATTGCTGATGGATGGAAGGAGACTATTTTTGGCAAAGTTGCCATGGCAGTGGATAGCAATAACAGAACACCTTTTTGCAGCAATACATTTTTTGATGAAATTTCACCACACAGGCTCTTCCAGACCCCAAATCTAATTTCCTTGGGACAACATTTAATGCATTTATGCATGAATAGATGGGAAAAAGAAGAACTGAAGACATTATTTCATCTGTATGCACGGCATTAATATAAAAGAAGAGAGTTATTTACCCAGCTAGGGAGCCTTCACACAATGAGCTATTATAGCTTCCCAGATTATTTTATCAAGAACTCAACACATTCAAGAGAGAGGTCACAGAAATGAGAGCATCCACAGAAAAGAAGAGCACTCACCATCTTTCATTCTCTTTACACATGGGAGAACCTGTTTTTCTGCTCTCCTTGGAGTGACCAGCAGAAGGTTATTTCTCACCTCGTCACCTCACCTATGCTGCAGTTTGCTTAGTGACGGATAAACCCAGTGGGTTTGCTCTGAGCCTTGTGCCTGCAGATGGCAGAGTGCTGCTGGAGACATGGATGTACACAGGGAAGAGTTAACAGAGTGTAAGTAATAGTAACACTCTCTGGACTGTGAACTGCCAGGGAGATATGTGAGGAATGGATGAGCCAGAGCCATGAAAAGGAAAAAGAGGGAGGAAGCATAGCTAAGCCTCCCAAGGCAATTGTTTTTGCTCTTTTCATGCATTTCTCTTATCACCAGTGGTAAGATTTTAACCTGGGCTGACAGTTCATGAATGCTGGAGGGTTCAATTGATTATTAAACAAAATGTATGTACTACGCTAAAGAATGAAATTGAACAATAATACAGAAGTTATAATTGGAATATTTTCTCACTACAGATATTTTCAACTTCATTGGGATGCAAAATTAATTGGATTCTGCCTGAATGATGAACCACCCATATATGCGTCTGTATGTGTGTGTCTGCTGTGCTTTCTCTATTCTACAATTCAAATAAATAAATACACTTTGTTTAAGCTGAATACATAATTGTGTTTTTTGAATAAATTTGACAAAACACAATAAATAAAAAAGAAATATTTTCAGAGTTCAGTCTTTGTCATGATCTCTGGCTGTTTATTTTTAATTTTATTCATCTTGAGTAGTTTCCAGTGGTTAACATTTCCCGTCATTTCACAGCAGTTGTGTATTATTAATCTGCAGCTCTATATCAATGACCTTCAAAGACCTCAACTTTTGTGTGACCTCATGTTCACTTGTTCTGCCCTTGAAACTGCCACAGTTTTAATTTATTACATTGCATCACCAGACAGGACAAGGTCAGTGAAGCAAGAGGGTGAGGGGACGTTCAATATTATCTCTTGCTGCTGTAGATATTTGTAGAAGGTAAAACATGTTCCATAATGCTCAAAATTTTAAACAAAATCAAATTACTTCTTGGCCGCACTCTAAATCCATTCCGTCTTGTGTGAAGTTGGATAAGACAATGGTTAAATAAACAGTATTCACCAAAATGAAGGAATTCATTTCATTAAACTGGTTTAAATTGTGATTTAAAAGAGATGCATACTATTTTCTGCTTTATTCTCTCTTGACGTTTTTTGGCTTTTGTGTCGTAGAGAATATATTACGTGGTTAAAAAGAAACTGACATGTTAGTAGGGAAGCAGGCAACATTAGGAAGTGGATCAAACAAGGTGTAGTTACTTTAAGAGGATCATGAGCATGAAAAAATGTCATTACACTCTGTTAGTGCTTTTCTACGTCATTAAAAAAAATGTCACATAAGTACAGCATGCTATTGGCTCAATGTTATGACATCCAATCATAACAAAGATGACCTTTGGAATAATATCTACATTTTGTTTCTACTTGTTTTCATTTTTTATGTATATTTGCATTCCGATTAATTTCTTTGAATGCTATATGTAATCTTTGATTGTTTCTTCATTTTGAAATGGTCCGAAATAAATTGGAATAAACAGATAGGTAATGATAATGTTTAGTAATAAAAATATCCACAAAAATCTACATTAATGTGTAAGTGTGACATGCAACCAATCTAACCATGTCATGCTCCAATATGGGGCAAAATTGAAGGTAATTCAAATTCAGGATTTGCATGAGGGTATTTCACAGAGGATACTGTATGTGTGCTAGACTGAATCCACAAATGTATGGGATCTATACATACAAATATTGTAGAAGTGCTTCTCTAATAACTTGACATTCATGAAGAACATCTGATCCCTCTGGTGATAGAGAAGGTCTCCACTTCTTTCCTCTCTTCTGAACAGATTATTTTATTAGTCAGTGTTTCTCCTGTTTCAGTGTCCCTGTGGCTATTTATACTGTTGTGAAAGTCATTGGTGCAAACTAATATATAAAGAGGAGTTACTGAAGGGCAAAAAAGCACCCATGATGATTAAATTAAGCTTGAATAAGTGATGTAAATACAGCAAACTTGGTTTGAAGCCTTTGACAATTCCCTTTAGTCTGCATCAATAGACATAGACACACTGAGACGTTCATCTCCCTCTGAACAACATTCAGTGCTTCAGATTGTCTTGTCACAAAGTTTCTGCCTGCGGAACAATCAGAACAGAGATTCTCTTAAGCTCCTTTCTGTTAGCCAAACACTTTCAAACTTTAGACAGATGTTAGACAGATTACCTTCAACTGAAGCGGTTGGAAGATGAATGAATGAATGAACAGTTCACCCAAAATGTTGCCTGTACTGGTATTAATCCAGGAAAAGCGCTGCGGTGTGAGTACCCGAGTGCTGAATATATGATGTGTCTTCTTCTTCTTTTTCTTCTCCTTTCGGCTTTTCCCTTCAGGGGTCACCACAGTGAATCAGTTGCCTCCATCTAACCCTGTCTTCTACATCCTCTCCTCTCACACCAACTACCTTCATGTCCTCTTTCACTACATCCATAAACCTCCTCTTTGGTCTTCCTCTAGGCCTCCTGCCTGGCAGTTTAAAACTCAGCATCCTTCTACCCATATATTCACTATCTCTCCTCTGGACATGTCCAAATCATCTCAGTCTGGCTTCTCTGACTTTATCTCCAACGGATAAAGTCATGTTCTGTCCCTCTGATGTACTCATTCCTGATCCTATCCTTCCTGATCACTCCCAGAGAGAACCTCAGCATCTTCATCTCTGCTACCTCCAGCTTTGTCTCCTGTCTTTTCCTCAGTGACACTGTCTCTAGACCAAACAACATCGCTGGTCTCACCACAGTTTTGTACACCTTTCCTTTTATTTTAGCTGAAACTCTTCTATCGCAGCTCAAATGAAAGGAAATATATGAATATACAGTATGTTTAATATATGTCTAGATATTCTTTAAAAAAAAAAATAAAATAAAGTGCCTACATTGTCCACACAGTGAAGGCTTATGAAGAAATTATATAACTAAGGGAATTAAGGAATGCAACCTGTTTCCATTACATTCAACAGAAGACAGACATCTGCTGATCACTAAAACAATCATGGTGGTTAAATCGCACTTTAAACGTGTTGGCTGCACGTTTCCCGGCATCACCCTACACACTGCTTTAATCTACTTACAAGGTCAGTGATGAACATTGTTTCTACTTACATGCATCTTGTCTCCTGCTGCTGTAACTGTCCTTATTTAGATTTGCCCTCCAATTTCATTTGGATAATTCATTATCAAGCAACTGTGATTCAAGCATTTGTACATATAGCTTTCAGTGTGATTAATAAAACATACAGGGACAAGCGCTCCTGAGAAACTGCAAAAATCCAGCTGTGTGTTACAGCCATCTTTTATATTAACATATATTTATACATCCTCCCCTTCACGAAATTCACACCATTGTTTTTTCTCCCATTCTTCGCTGCTTCTTCTCTTTCTCACATTACAACCATTTTAAATTCCAAATGGCAGATATGTCCTTGGGTTGCTCTTCGTTGTTTATTTGTTGAATTAGTTTGCTCATGTTATATAAAAGGAAGGGGAAGTTTAAGAACTCGTATGGCTGCCTTTGACACATTTATTCAAACATGCCATGTCTCAAGGGTAAACATCTATAAATAGTGGGTTAGAGCTTTTGCATGTTTGCTCACACCACAGCCATGCTGTAACAGTGAGGATGGTTTCATACTCCAATGTCACAGCAGCAGCCTTTAGACGGTGACCCCTTTCAGATGGATTGGCAAAATAAACCCGAGAAAGAGGTCAAGCATGGGTCAAATCAGTAATATGTAATCACATTAACAACATGAAGATTAGGTCACAGAGCTCAGCAGGAACTGTTTGAGAAATATGACATGTGAGTATTATTTCATAATGTAACAAGCTGTGCCTTTCCCATGTATTAATCCAGCATGGACTGCTGACCTGGACCCTGACGAATTACTTGAACTGTACCAAGCATTGTGTTCACTGACACTGGGCCATGTTTCAAAAGTGTCCCAATCAGACAGGTGAATGGATCTCTACTTGAAGGAGCATCCAGTTTATTCATTGTCATAAATGCATTTTATCAGTAACAAATAATGTTTGATTTCCAACTGAAAATAGGAAAATAGGAAGTTATTAATAATTCGTAACTTTCTCTGAATTTGTTAATGGCACACAGAACAGACTCACAAGCCTACATATACACCAACACATTACTAAAGCGGTACATTAAGTTGCTTTGTCCCATTTTAAGACCTTATCTTTTTTATTGTTAGCATTTTTGTGACCACAGATTCAGAACCCCACCTAAGAAGTAAAGCTGTGCTGGAATGCAATACCTTTATTTTTCTTTGTTCTTTGTGGGTGAAACCTGGTCTAGACAGACAGACAGCTGCTGTGAAGCAGCCTCTCACATCGCCACCTCCCTCTTCAGGACAGGAACTCCTCTAAGTCTCATTAGGCAGCTCAAGTGAAAGGAAAAAGGGACACACGCCCAGCCTCCCGTGGTAAAAACCTCTCCATCGCTCACAAGAGTTCTCATTACTTCTCCCCCCTTCCCTCCATCCCCCACTTGCTCTCCCAAAGGCGGCCAGCTCCATCCATCAGATCTATCGATCCCGTCTCCCCCTGGTATGGTACCTGCCTGTTTTTAAGACTAAGTGGGAAGGATGGCAGCATTGGTATGATATTTCAGCTTTCCAGTGACAGCTATGTCCCCTGGAGATGGTACAAGGTGAACCAATGTCTGGGTTTTGTTGAGGAAGTGCAACCCCCCACTCCACACTCCACCCTACCCCAACCCGTGGATCTAAGTAAAGGAGCTCCCCAGAGGAAATACTAACTATATGTTTTTCCTTTTTAGACATTGGAGTAATAATCATTTCTCTGTTGCTTTTGCTGCTGGCTAAAAAGGCCATTCCATTCCCCTTGACATTACACACCAGTTAGCAACACACAGCGTTTCTTTGCTCAAAATGATCCAAAACCTGTAGAAATCAAGCCTCTTTTGTGTCTCCTGGCAAAATTCAATTTTTGTGGAAGCATGTGATCTCCTAGTTTCTTCCTAGTATTACTAGTGGGAACCCATGGAAATTCCACGATAAATTCAGTCCAGTGAAATTGATATCACAGCTCCAGAGCGGGGAACAGAGCTGATCAACAGTTTCAGTCATCATTGGTCTTTAGTAGTATCATCATACTGGCTTCTGGTCCCCCTGGTTCTGCCCAGTTTAAGGTTCATAAGTAATATCAGGTGGTAGAATATTCTGAGATATAAATAACTTTTATTGTGACTCTTCATCCTTTTCCGAAAGAGTCTCGATCAAAAAATATTATAGGCTCACTATAATGATCAAATAAAATGAATGACATTTTTGACTGGGATTCAAACGGTTTACAAACACACACACACACACACACACACACACACACACACACACACACACACATCAGCAGGCTATTTCCTCTTGGACCTTTACAGTCTGCGCCGCTCTTCATTTCTGCCTGACTTCTTTTGATGGGTATTTGAAAACATGAAAATTTTGAAATGTAGAAACTTGCAATTAAATTATCTAAAATTTTAATTGTTGAAGAATTTGACTACTTTCTTGGCTGAATTTAATCAGATTAGTGGAAAAGCAGCATGAATGTGAATGAGGGGTGTAAATGAGAGTCAGCTTCATACAGTAGCTCCTCTCAGGGGAGACTGACTCCACAACCAGAACTGACAAGCAGTTGCTCACACGTGACAGAAGGTGTCAGTTACACAGGAGCACACAGGAATCTCAGAGGATGTGAAAGACATGAGTAAAAGAAACAAAAAAAAAAACAAAACTTAATTTGCATTCGTTAGTGATATGTGTGACGCTGGCTGCCGTGGCATGACAGGAAAATCTGCAACACGATCGATGATTTTCGCACGGTTCACAGAGTTTGTACATGTACCTGTCAGGCAAGGTAACAACTCAGCAGGGAATCAAACAACCAGAGCCCATCCTGTTACAGGCACATGTCTAAAAACATTCATTTGTATTCTGTCATTAAATATTAATCATAAATCAGGGGAAATATTCAAACAGTAAATTGGACATCACCACTTGAATTTACATGATGTCTCTAGATGTGTCTGTTTGGTCATGATTTCATTGTCATTATTATTTAGGAAGCATCAGACAGACTTCATTGTAATTGAATAAAGTTAAACTGCCTGAATTGCAAGATGTTCACCACTGTTTACCCAAAAGCACATAACCTGTTGGTTCCAGTGACTTAGAACCATCCAGATGAGACAGTAGTTCTGGAGTCTGTTCTGATAGACAAAACTTTCCAGTCTATGGATCAGCGGAATGTCGGGAGGAGGAAGAATGAAGATGAGAATCTGACTACAGTAAAACATGGCAGTCGGATGCTCTGGAGTTATAGATGCAGCGTGTAGAACAAGGTCAGATGGATTCCATCATGTATCAGGAAATCTGAATAGAGAACATCTGTGAGGAAGATGATGCTTGGACAACAATCTCACCCATACTTGTACCAGAAGAAGTCCTGGATCATTCTAGAGACTCTCACAGAGAGCTGGTTGCAGCAACTCATCCCAGGAATGCTCCAGAACTGATGGCTGAGGAGTGAGTTTCTCAGTCTCCTCCGAGAAACTGACATCTGGATGTGTATCATGTTGGCAGCAGGTCATAGCAGCTAAATGGCTAGAGATGCTTATCCATAACTGTTGAATCATTTGGAGATTACAGTAACAGTCACAATTTGTGATATATGTGGTATTTTGTTATTTAAATATTGTTTTTTTGATCGGATTATTGCAAACCACTAATAAACAGTGTATTTTAAAAACAAACCTAATATACAATGGCAAGTTCAAATTCATGTCCAGTGGAATTTCATGTTGTTTTGTGCAGTTAGATAAAAGTTCATGGCTGCTACCTCCTCTGTGTAGTATTGATGCTCCCAGCCGTGAGAAGGCAGATATTAACATGGGTCATACGACATTGGCCTCAGTGGAAATCATTTATCATGCACCTGAAAATTAAATGATTTCAAGACTTCAAACCTGTGTATCTTGTGTATCTATGTACGACTTGTGTATCAATGTGTGACATCAGACACTTTAGATTGAAAATAACACATTTAAAGTGCTGAATCTACTGCTGTTTTAAAAATTGGTTGGATGGAAGAAGTCTGGAAAGAAAACAGTTTACAATAGAATTTAAAGCCATTGTACCATATCCTAGCAACCAAAGAACTGAAACAAAGGACTTAACTCCATGCTGCTTCCTTTTACATCAGGATAAATCTTACCCTGCTCTACCTACCTGCTGAAAACCATCTGGGTTTTTCATTGTGGTCATTTTTTGAGCAGTGCTGCTATGCAAGACACAGTGTGGCGCTAGGATCGATTCAATTATGAGGTGGGGTGTGTGGCGCGGAGGTGTGTGTGCCAGGCTTTGCGTGTCTGCTGCCTGAAGATAGATGTGACGACTTCTGTCCTGTCTAGTGGTATTGCAAGCTGTCTATGTTGTTGAAAGGCCCATTGTTCTGTGCTGGAAAAAAACACCAAGCACTCATCTTTGTTTACAGCCCAGGACACAAGCTGAAGACACGCCTCTGAGGAGCCCTTAACATCCTCTTGCCCCAAAAACCCAGGGTGGAATCAGATGGAGACGACGCAGCACCATCCTATTTTCACAGCTGTGTCCTCAGTGAGTCGGCCTCCAATTAGCCACATGGCCACTACTGAGACAGGATAACAATAGAAACACATGTATCCCCAAAAGAGCTCACTACAGGCCCTTTATTACCCTGTTGATATGAAGGACAATTACCAAAGAGGCTCTAAGTCAACAGAAGAAAAGAAAAGCAGGACTCAACATTAGGTTGATGAAGGACGCTGTAATTAAAGAGACAATGTAAGGAATAAATATGACACAGCTTGTTCATGATGCAGTCACCTTAAAAATGATTAATAGGTGTTATACAGACATGTTTGTGCCTTAAAGTCAAGCAATAGCCAACAGAATGAAGTAGAACATTCTGAAATCATAAAATAAAATAAAATAAAATAAAATAAAACAAAATAATAAAAATAAAATAAAATATTTGATATTCCTCACATGCACAGAAAACATGTCGGTTAATTTAAATTACAAATATAGGGCTTTAAACAGGGATGGAAAGAACATCTAAATGTTGCAGTTTTCTGCAGCACCACAAAATTAATTTCTCAATGACAAAATAATCAAAGTTCAGTCACACAAAAAAGTGGCAAGAAATAAAACATATATTTTAATAATTTTATGTGCAAGACTGTTCAGATTGTACGGAGCCCCTATGGTGACATGGAAAAAAAAATCATGGAAAAAAAAAAAGCTCTATCTTTGCGAGATCTCGCAAAACTTTTGCGAGATCCTGCAAAACGTTTGCGAGATCTCGCAAAGATAGAGTTTTGTTTTTTTTTTACTCCATGATTTTTTTTTCTCCATGTCACCTTAGGGGCTCCGTAAGATTGTCCACTGGTCCTTGACTCCAAAATTCCGTGAGTCTCAGACTTACATGAGACACAAAAGTGCTTTAAACAGTCGATAAGAGTGTGGGAAAAGGTAATACAGATAAAAGGTGGTTTAATATCAAAATAGGGAGGGTTCATAAACGTTTAAATTACTGTAAATAAGACAAATAGTTTGTCACTCTATCGTGGAATTTCTCAATTGCGTGTGGTTCCTGGAACACATTAACTGCAAGGAACAAGGGCGAACTGCATTACAGTTGAATGAATGTCTACAGTGACATCACAATAATAGCTGAAAACATACGATGACTTATGTTCATTAATATGAGAAAAAACACAGTTCACCAATGGAATGTTTCTATGGTTCTTAAGCAATATAACGACTAGTTCCTTAGTTTGTTGGTCCTGACATTATTGTCATTTTCAGATAGCAACTAACGGTTGAAATGCCTTTGTAGCAATTTTCTCAGTGTAAAGAAATTATGATTAAAAAATAATCAGGGCTTTTGTCTGGAAGGTATTCCTTCAACATTTAAAATACTGGAAGGGTGTGGACGGCTTCAAATTAGCATTAAGGCATGTTGTGTTTAATATAGGTCTACAGCTTTCTTTCTCTGTCAGCGTATGCTTCCACTCTTACAAATCTGAGCTGTCCAGAACATATGTTGACTGTGCTCATGATCTGGTCTCCAACTTATGTCTCTTCAGCCACCTTATAGTTGAATGATGGATCGGGGGACACCATGGCTGTGTGCATGCACTAGGGGACCCCTCTCCATCTTATGCCTGGGTTTGCTCCCTGGATCTCAGGGGCCTGCCTGGCTCTGGCGCCTAATCCGGGCGGCTACTGTATCGGTTGTCTCGCCTGTGGTCTCCGGGGATCTGGGGGTGGCTGTGCCTGCCTCCTCTGGGGCGTTCTGGGTTGACCCTGATGGTTGTGGCCGGGCCAGGCTCAGGCTGATTGGCCAGCTGTGATGTCAGTCCAAGGTACAGCCCTTTCCATGCCTGCCGGGCCCACTAGATTGCCTCCTAATGTTCACCTGATATATCTCACACTGCACTATACATACTAACTTATAAGTACAGTTAGGGCACAGTGAGGGCTTTGGGAATGGGTGGGGGCAAGGGCAGTGGCCTCTATTGTAGGGCGGTGCTTAGGGCGCTGCATCTTCCCCATAGATAGATAGATAGATAGATAGATAGATAGATAGATAGATAGATAGATAGATACTTTATTAATCCCGGAGGAAATTGCATATACGACCCACACTCTCCAATTTTAATGCAAAACACACTCTTACTTCGGAGGGGGCCCTGTGATGTCTGAAGGAGTCTGGACAGCGCTTGGCTTCCCTCCAGACTTTCAATGCACTACATTCCACAGGGTAGGGAGAATGCTTCCTCGTCGGGGATCGGGAAAGCACATTGACAGGGAGGGTAATGGTGACTCTACATGTGATGGCCCTTCTGATGGGGCTCTGTCCTCTGGAGCCTATGGCTGGGGACTACTTTTGGGGACGGGCTGCTTGGTCTGGGCCTGGGACTTGGCTCGGGTGGGGTTGTTGGGGTCCTGTGCTTGGTTGTAGGCGTTTGGTGGCTGTTGATGGTTGTCGGCAGCTGCCGGTTAGGGGTCGCTGGTTGTCGGTCGTTGGGCTGCAGGGGGCCGGCTCAGGGATGCGTCGTCGCTGCATTTGGGGCCAGAATGGTTGCTTGGTGACTTGGCTTCTCTCCTGCAGACTTCTGGTAGCCTCTCTGGGCGTTGGTTTCCATCTCACATGCATGTTGGTACAGGGCTGACCAGCTTCTGTCGAGTCCAATTGTTGAGAACCGTTGGGTCCCATCAAAGTCTCTCTTCAGACATCACAATCTCATGCCCTCTATCTTCCTTCTGCACCGTTTTCCTCTGGTGGCCTATTCTATACTGTCAGGACTTCCACTAATCTTGTGTTTTATAACATTGGTATTAAGGTATCAGTTGTGAGAAATAAAACAGCTCAAACCGCTTCCACTCTAACAGCATTGCCTGCCTATCCACTACCCTGTTTGTGTTTTCTCTCCCTGTTTCTGTTTCCCCCCTTAACTCACAGAGGTGCAGCACTTCCCTCTCTGGCACACAAGAGGAAATTCTACTAATGACTGACAACTTAGTTCCCAGAGAGGACCGGTGATGGTCACATGAACACATTAAAATATATAAAAGACTAAAAAAAAAAAAGCATTGATCTCATCAAAAGTTGACCCCCCTTTTATATGAGGTTAAACTATGAGAATACATGCAGACAAAAAAAGGCATTTTGTACATTAGTATATAAGTCCTTCATAAGTTTTACTTCATCTTGTCCTGGGTGGTTAAAATGTTGCTGAGCCTTCCTGAGACTTTGTTGTGGGACCACAGAGGCCGGTTGAAGCTCAAACACGAAGCTGCAAAGTGGACGGTTGGGGGTGGATAGTTGGGGGTCACTCCTGGATTGTGGAGAGTGGTTATCAAATGCTACAAGCATCCATTTCAAATATCCCAGCTGTCGCTAAAGTACTGGTCTTCCTCTTCCTCTGTCCCATTTTTCATGAGGTCATCATCTTTTACCTCACTCACTTCCTCTTCCTCCTCTTCCTCTTCTTTGAGCTGTGTGAGCATCATTTCTAAAGTGGCTTTTACTTCCTGGACTTCCTTTTCTAGGGAACGTGACATGTGAGTTAAGGAAGAGTTTGAGGCTGTGGAAACAAACTGAGATTTGAACATAAGCACATTAATATAAGACGAGTCAGCAGACAAGTATCAGGGCAAAAAACACTTGTGGCTGCTCAATGGTTTATGGATACAACAACTGACAGTCGCAGCATAATGAAGTCAGCAATCTCCAATTTGGCCACCAAATGGATCACTAGGACAGATCATCAATTTAACCCCATCTGATTCACTATTCATGAGCTCATCTCATCTGCCGAGCCGGGTGGCAGTTTGGGAACCCGAGCAAACAGACTGCCCAGCTAAATTATTCATGAACCATCACTGAAAAGGGGCCGAGGCTGTCATCAGTGTGGGGATTGTTTAACCTGCTGAGGAACTCAAACTAATCGTATGAGTGTCTGTCTTAAGTGGTAACTCAAAAGGACTGATGGCAGATGTGACCTAATGGCTCATTTTACTGTCTGAATGGGCACAGATTGTCGTCATTTATAATTAAGCAGTAATATGAGTGTTTCATCAATCCTGCAGAGGGTTAAAAAACCCATTTAGAATAACGTGGTCCAAATCGGGTGATGGAGCTGAGAATTATGCTGAAGGACAAACCACAGATTGACATTTTTGTCTAAACCTCTTTTTTTAATTATTCCCAGTCTCAGCAGTTGTCCATTCAACTCCTGGTATTGACAACAGAGACTCAATTAAGACCCTTAGCCACTGGAGACTTGATTTTCCTGTCACTATGGCAACAGCAATGTCATACCAAGTTCAGTTTCTGTGCACTTTGTTCAACCCAACAAAAGTATTGTCCTGCATCTCCAGGGTCGTCAAATCCCTGCAATGACTTCAAAAGGCTGAGGCGAATGTGAGGACACAGAAACACAGAACACAGAGACAGAGAGGAGCGTCCAGTCTGTGTCTGTCTTCTGCATGGTGTCAAGTAAAGCCCCCCTTGCAGCAACAGGGGGGGGGGTGAATCTCTGATGACATGTGAAAATGGCTCGGCCCTACTTTACTAAAGGATGTAACACACAGCTTTAGAGGTCATGCTGTTAAATTACCACCTTCATCAGATGAGGAAGGTATTTCTAGCAGCCAGAGAACAAAGAAGAGAAATGAGGCATGACATGAGAATGTCTAAATAAATAGAATAGCCGGTTAGTACGGAATTTTGCTTCATCCCTGTGTGGAAATATTGTCTTTCAAATCTTTCTTAGCAAGCCCACAGTGCAGAGGAGGAATGTAGAGCGAGAAATACACTAATCTATTTCCAATCAGCTTTCTAATTAGCATGGAAAATTATGCTTTGTGACCTGTAATCAGCTTCAACAGTTTGATTTGAGTCATTATCATGGATATTGTAATTTCCTCAGAGCCAGCAAGTGGAAGTGGGCAGATGGTGGAGGAGAGAAGGGGTGAGGAGGGTCAGCAGCAGGATGGACATTAAGATGGGAGCGCTGTCATTACCGTGACATTCCTCCCTCCATCGCCGCTCTGCTGCCGTCAGATGACTCTAATCTAAGGTTGTGATGACTGGCAGCCCACATCGAGGACCCTCTAATAACCTCATTTGGACTTTTACCATTTCATTTTCCAGTTGGCACGTCCAGCCTGTCAAGAAAAATCCTTTGATCCCAGTTTCTCTTCAATTCCCCCCCCCCCGAATAGACCCATAATGTCAGATAAAGCAGGTTGATTTTTTTCCCCCCTGGAAAGGTAAAGTCACACATCAGTCAGCCTCAAGGTAGTTTGGATGTTTGTACTTGACAGTTAAAGAGCCTTGAGGAAACTGTCCTAAAGATGGATGGACAGAAACACACACACACACACACACACACACACACACACACACACACACACACACACACACACACACTGCACCTGTTGTAGGTACAGTATGTACTAATGGTATGGAGCTGTGAGAGGATATGAGTGAGGGCCTGATCTTGGCTCAGTATTGCCGTCTGCAGCTCATCTTCCAGGGCCATCAGCCTGTTCCCGATCTGCTCACAGCGCTCGGTCAGGTCTGCAGCTTCAGCCTCGCTGCAGCCATCCTGGAAGGGAAAGAAAACAAGGGATGAAATGATGGGTTAGGAAAGGAAGAAGGTCTATAGGAAAAAACTGCAATGGATGAAATACATTGGGCTGAAATTAAAAGGGAGTAACATAAAAGTATAAATAAAACATGGATACTTAGTGTGGTGTTTAAATGGGTAAACCAGCATCACAACGTTATACTTCCATATATTAGAAAAGACACAAAAAATCATCAAAATAAACCAATGCTGAGCAACCTTTCTCTAAACTGCTTCTCTCCACCAGTAACATCCATATTTATATACAGTAAAACACTTGCATTTAGATTCTTTCACCTTGAACATGCACACCTACATCTTGGATCGGACCATTAATCAGCAGCTCCAGGCAGCATTTCTATTTCCTTTGAGCATATTCCCCTCAAAATTGTACCTGTTCCCATCCTCAGCGCTAAACTCTGATGAAGGTTTACAGCAAATATGTGTGTAACTTATTTTAAATAAAAGTTTTCCCTCACGGGTCTTGTAATGTTAAAGTTTTTAAAAAAACTTTTATGTGGAAAAAAACAATTTCAGTGCTTCCTTCTATGAGACTATATCTGCTCCCCCAACACTTTCATGGTGATTTGTCAAGCATTTTAAGTGTAATCCATGAAAAACAATCAAAAGCCCTTGTCTGGAATCTGGATCCACTTCCATGAAATACAGACAAGCAAGCAACAGTCAAGCGGATCACTTTAGCAGAAGTGACAAAAATTTAGCACAGACTTGGACAGAGGCAAAGGAGAAGCTGATCCAGTCAAATCTATGAAACTGCAAGGTCCTATACAAATGAAGCCCTGGTTACCGAGGTAACTTTAAATGACTGCTATTTTACAGGACCTTCCTTAGTCGACTTTAGTTTTCTCCCTCTACTGGGTTTCATAATGACGTATACATGCTCGTATCAACATGTAGCAAGATCAACATTGAGCTTTCTGGAATTTTTCAGCACTCTTTTCATCTCCTTCACATTCAATCCATAACTTTGCTTCAAATACAAGTTTGGAAGTAGAACATGCGTTTGGCAATCTTGCCGAATGCATCTGAACGTGGTGCTTCATGGTGTATACACCAAACAACAGGGACCGTGTGCACAACATACAGAAACGTATCTGCAGATCACCTGAGGATGCTGCAGGTCAGGTGTGTAACGGAGGGTGGAGGGGAGGTCAGGATGCTGGCAGAGGAGGAGCAGTGGGGCAAATTATTCAGAGCAGAGCTGGCCATAATTAGAACAGGCCCCTTTGCAGACGTTGTGTCCTAGTTTCTTCACACTTATCAAGCACAGAGACACACGCAAGAATACGCAGACTCACTTCAAGGGAAAAGACGCGCACGTGCGCATGCACACACACACACACACACACACACACACACACACACACACACCCAGCATTCTCGTCAAGCAACACATAGAAATCTGACACATAGCTGCAGGTAGAAATATCAACTCCCTGAAGCTCATAGGTGTCAGAACAATTGCTTGAAAGTCACATCTCTGGTCTCCGTCCTGGAATAGCATTCCAACTCCAGATGATGTAACACCACAATAGTCCTGTGCAACAGCAGCAAGAGAAGCGCACAACAACAAGCCTGAGGCTAGGCGATATGTACCAGTCATCACCGATGCAATTAAGGAATTAAGTAGGACTAAAAGGCAGAGGTGAAGATTTACAGACAACGCTCTGTTTTCCTGTGAGGAGCGGTCAGATAAACAACCACTAACACGGGTCAGCCCTCAGGCTCACCTCATGGTGCTGCCAGGTGGACAGTAAACCTGGAGATTCACTGAGCTGTTTGTGTGTCAGGATAAGAGCCCCGTGTTTGTGCAGCTGATTGATTCTATACTTTACAGCCTCAGGTCAACATCTGAAACATCAATATCACAAAAGCTCACTGTGCACAACGACAAACAACCCAGACACGTCGTTACACAAACCTTTTAAGAGACTGGAGCGGCTACTCAACAGCTGGTTTGCTGCTCCTGGGGACATCAAAACAATACAAAACAGCACCTATAGTTACCATAGTTATGTGGGGAATGAGATGTCAAGGCATACATGTAACAGCGTGTTTGTCCTAGTGATTATTAATGATCATATAAAAATTTATCAAGCAGACCGCATTGAAGGGAACTTGAGAAAATGTTCAGAGAACGATTTGTTTTTAAACTGTAAGGAGTGACAGGCAGCAAGTCAACCTGACTGGATGAAGACTTGACGTGTTAGACTGGGTGGAATAATATCAAACCGGGGTCACACTCATGGTCATTGTGTCTGGGATAAAGTTGTTTTAAAGGCAGGGAAGTCAACCATCATGGGATTAACTGGTGTCTCTGTTGTCACGGACGGCTTGTTAGGAATCACTGACTCCACCTTAAAATAATCTGTTTCTCAATCCACAAGTATATTCCCACATTACAATTTAAATAAGATTCAATCTGCCGTGAAGGTTGAACGGTTGGTTTTATTTTAAATGTTTCAACAAGAATTACAATTAACAATTAAGTTTAAATTCTCTGTGTCTTCCTTCAGAGAAATCCACCAGTGGCTTTGGATGCTGGGTATTGTATGCTTGTTGTCATGGGTACACAACACACTTTATATACACTAAAGCAGCCATGAAGCTCCCTAAACTTCTGAGAAACACACCCTGGGATGAACTATACCAAAATAAATGGTGTTATTGAAAATGTGCTAATCAGAAGATAACTAATTTTCTGGAATAATTCACATCAGTTTTGAACGGACTTATTTCTGTCCTGACTGTATCGTCAGAAAGCAGAACCATTATAGATCAGGCGTTAACCATGACCACAACCCCTTATAGACAAAATAAGAAAAAACAATTTACAAACGTGACCATAGGAGTGAGTGTGTGTGTGAGTGGTTGTTTGTTTCTATGTGGCTCCGCGGTACACTGGCGTCGTGCCCGGAGTGTCCCCCGCCTCACGCCCTGAGACTGCCAGGATAGGCACTGGCTGCCCCGCGACCTGCGTTAGCGGATTAAGCGGGTTGGCAGATGAATGAATGAATGAATTTACAAACGAAACACTAAAAGACAAGGAGAAAAGAGACCCAGAGGAAATGTCCCAAATAAACAAAACCAAAACACTCTATCCCTTAATGTGTGCAGAAATCTCTGTCATTAAATAAAAAGAAAATATCCAGGTCCAGCAAACATCTAGACTGCAACTAGAAAACAATAACAGATGCGTCCTATTAGGAGAAGTTCTGGCTGAAGTGTTTGCCATCAGAGAACTGCTCTGATGTGTGAACAATTGTTCTTCAGACGGCGAATCTTGCTAAACTTGATTAGATCGGTGTTCCAGAGCATCCCTTCAGGTAATGCGTGAGACGTTTGTTTTGGATGGGGGGGTAGATTACGTTCTGACAGCAAACAAACCTCTCCAGAGTGGAGGCAAGTCAGGACACACCGTCTGGGCGAACCCACAAAACCAAACTTGGCTTCAAAAAACAACACTGGTGCCACATCAGCTGTAAATAATGATATTTATATTTTCTATTCAAGTTATAATAAATTACAATGATTACTACATGTTTATTTTAATTCAAGATGCTCCTGCAGGTGTCTCATCCTCATTCAGAATGCTCTTTCTTTCAAAAATGTATGTTTTTATTCCGGATAATGTCAATACTGTCTGTTTATTTCTAAGGTGGAATTGGGACACAGCCTTGGAGGTAGCCGGTGTACACATCTGTCTAACAACACACTATTCTCCGCAATATTTGGACAAAAATATTAAAAGTAAAAATATGACACTATATTCAAGTGTCTACACTTAGAATGACATATATAATTAGACCACAGAAATTGTCAATAAACTGAGGGAATATCTCTGGGAATCAACGCATTAGTAAAAAGCAGCAGTACTTTTTTAAAAAACAAGTTTGGTGGGATAAGTTTGATTGGAATTGACTTCTCTATGCTGCCTTTGGATTTATTTCTGGCTGATGCTTATCACAGTTATATTCTAACAGCGACTACATAAATTAGTATTCAGCAAGGAATTGTGACAAAGCAAGCATCTTTCGTTAAATTAATTATAATAGAGTTTATGGAAATAAATTTGTAAGAAATTTAACCAAGAGCTGTAAACATTTTAATTTAATAACGTCTCAATTCTTGTTTGGCACAGAGGGTCAGCATGAGGAGGAGGATGTGAAGACCTTGAGAGGATAAAAGAACAATTAGTAGAGATTAGATGAAGGAATGAGAAATGCTTGAACACACACAAATACACACGCACACACACCCACACACACCAATCAATCTCCATTGTGGAAGCAGGGCAGCAACTAAGTGGAAATCATTTACTTTAAGTCGTTATGTAGAGGAGAAAGAGGTCAGAGGCTCTGTGAGGCGCAGAATCTCTACTCTTCCTCATTCTTGGGTACTGTTGTTAGTATTGTTATTATTATTACTATTATTAGTGTTAATATTGTTAATATTTATTTCTGTTATTATTATTATTATTATTATCTTTCCCTGTCTTATTTTTCCTCAATGCACATTTTCTTTATATTTTCAGCTCATAATTCTGCTAATTCTGTGACACCAAAATTTTCCGGTATATATATATATATATATATATATATATATATATATATATATATATATATATATATATATATATATATATATATATATATATATATATATATATATATATATATATATATATATATATATATATATATATATATATATATATAAAAAAATGTCCCTCTCACCCTTGTGGGGTGGTATCTGTGTGTCATCCTCAAGCTCGGGTCCTCTACCAGAGGCCTGGGAGTCTGAGGGTTCTGCGCAGTATCTTAGCTGTTCCTAGGACTGCGCTCTTCTGGACTGAGGCTTCAGATGTTGTTCCAGGAATCTGCTGGAGCCACTCTTCCAGTTTGGGGGTCACTGCCCCAAGTGCTCCTACTACCACGGGGACCACATTAACCTTAACCTTCCACATCTGTTCCAGCTGTTCTTTCAACCCTTGATATTTCTCAATCTTTTCGTGTTCCTTCTTCCTGATGTTGGCATCAGCTGGAATCGCCACATCTATCACCGCTGCTCTCTTCTGCTCTTTGTCCATCACCACAATGTCCGGTTTGTTAGCCAGTAGCTGTTTGTCGGTCTGGAAGCTGAAGTCCCACAGGATCTTAGCCTTGCCGTTCTCAACCACCTTCGGTGGTATGTCCCATTGGGATTTGGGTACTTCTAGTCCATACCGGGTACAGATGTTCCTGTACACTATCACAGCTACTTGGTTGTGCCTTTCCATGTATGCTGAGCTGGCGAGCATATTACACCCTGCTACCACATGCTGGACTGACTCTGGGGCTTATTTACATAGCCTGCACCTTGGGTCAGATCTACTGTGGTAGATGTTGGCCTCTATTGCCCTTGTACTTAGGGTCTGTTCTTGTGCTGCCATGATCAGTGCCTCTGTGCTGTCTGTCAGTCCAGCTTTATTCAGCCATTGGTAGGTCTTCTTGATATCAGCCACTTCCTCTATCTGACGGTGGTACATGCCATGTAGGGGCTTGTCCCTCCATGTTGTCTCCTCCTCCTCCTCCTCTTCAGGTTTCTGCTGTCCAAGGCATTCACTGAGCAGTTCATCTGTTGGGGCCATCTTCCTGATGTACTCTTGGATTTTTGATGTCTCCTCCTGGACAGTGGCCCTGATGCTCACTAGTCCTCGGCCTCCCTCTTTCCGCTTAGTGTACAGCCTCAGGATGCTGGACTTGGGGTGAAACCCTCCATGCATGGTGAGGAGCTTTCTTGTCTTGATATCTGTGGCTTCTATCTCCTCCTTTGGCCAGCTTATGATCCCAGCGGGGTATCTGATGACCGGCAGTGCATACATGTTGATGGCTCGGACCTTGTTCTTGCCATTCAGCTGACTTCTCAGGACTTGCCTTACTCTCTGGAGGTATTTGGCTGTGGATGACTTCCTTGCGGCCTCCTCATGGTTGCCATTAGCCTGTGGGATTCCAAGGTATTTGTAGCTGTCCTTGATGTCTTCTATCCTGCCCCCTGGTAGGTTGACCCCTTCAGTTCTGATCATCTTGCCTCTTCTTGATACCATCCGGCCACATTTGTCTAATCCGAATGACATCCCTATGTCGTCGCTGTAGATCCTGGTGGTGTGGATCAGTGAGTCAATTTCTCGCTAATTCCTGGCATACAGCTTGATGTCATCCATGTAGAGGAGATGGCTGATTGTTGTCCCGCTTCGGAATTGGTATCCGTAGCCACTCTTTGTGATGATGTGACTGAGGGGGTTCAGGCCTATGCAGAACAGCAGTGGTGATAGTGCATCCCCTTGGTATATGCCGCACTTGATGTTAACTTGGGCAATTGGCTTGGAGTTAGTCTCCAGGGTTGTCTTCCACTTCCCCATTGAGTTCTTGATGAAGGCTCTTAGTGTCCTGTTGATCTTATACAGTTCCAGGCATTCCAGTATCCACGTGTGTGGCATTGAGTCGTAGGCTTTCTGGTAGTCAATCCAGGCGGTGCACAAGTTGGTCTGCCTATTCTTACAGTCTCTGTGTACTGCTCTGTCCACCAGTAGCTGGTGCTTGGCTCCCCTGGTGTTACTACCAACTCCTTTCTGTGTCCCACTCATGTATTGATCCATGTGCCTACTCATCTTAGCGGCCATGATGCCTGACAGGAGCTTCCATGTTGTACTGAGACAGGTTATTGGCCGGTAGTTGGATGGGGTAGATTCCTTCTGTGGGTCTTTCATGATCATGAGTGTCCTGCCTTCAGTCAACCATTCTGGGTGCGTCCCATCCCTTAGCAGCTGGTTCATCTGTGCTGCTAGACGATCGTGGAGTGCTGTCAGCTTCTTTAGCCAGTATGTATGGATCATATCGGGGCCCGGTGCTGACCAACTCTTCATCTTTGACACTCTTTCTTGGATGTCTGCCATTGAGATGGTTACTGGTTCTTGTTCTGGGAGGCAGCTGTGGTCAGTCCTTAGGTCCACTAGCCACTGGGCATCGGTGTTGTGTGATGCTACTCTTTCCCATATGCCCTTCCAGTATTTCTCCACCTCAGCTCTTGGTGGGTCTGGCCGGATGCTATTTCCCTGCCACTGAGAGTACACCTTTGCTGGTTGAGTGGAGAAGGTCTTGTTTATTCTCCTGGCCTCAATCTCCTTGGTGTATCGCTTCAGTCGGGTAGCCAGAGCTGTTAGTCTCTGTTTGGCAGTTTCGAGTGCTTCAGGTATGGAGAGCTTGCTGTATTTCCTGGGTGCCCCTTTATTCACCATGTTCCCCTTCTGTAGCTCAGCTAGCTGGCTGACTTCTCTCCGTGTCGCCTTTATCTTGGCCTCTAACCGTCTCTTCCATGGAGGGTATTGTTTGTTATGCCCTGTGTTGATCTTGTATCCCAGCATCTCGAGGATTACTGTTGCTGTACTGTGGATCAGCTTGTTGGTCTCAGTTATGTTCCCTGTGGGGATGGTTCTTATTGCAGCATTCACATCTTCTAGCAGATCTTCTGAAGGTACTTGACAACTTAGCTTCGGTATTTGTCGGAGGCTCCAGGTTTCCATTTGGGTCACGATCTTCCTTCGCAGGTCAGCAGCTCTTGTATTGAGGCTGTCTATGTCTCTTGGGGCTTGGTACCCAATCACGGATTGTGGGGGGGATGGTGAAATCCCCCCGCTGACCTCGTGTCCTGGCTCCCCCTTGCCGTAGCATTGTTGTAGTATTTCATTGATCTCTAGTTGTGATAGCAGTTTTCGGTTACGGATGTTGGAACACTGGGCTAACAGCTGTTTCTTTGTTAGCCTTGATTGTGGGTTTCGAAGCATCCATTGGTCCCACATCCGCCCCATATATCCCCTCTCTCTGGGATTACTTGTGTAGTAGCATTCCAACAACTCCGTATTCTCCGCCCTTGTCCATGTGTGTCTTGTTCCAGTAGCCCATTTCTCATCAGATTGCCCTGGTTCCCTAGCATCTGACGCGGACCTTGTTAACCCGGGCGACGTCCGAGCCGGTATGACTCTGTCATTATTGTGTTCACTCATGTTTGAGGTAGGCTATATATATATATATATATATATATATATATATATATATATATATATATATATATATATATATATATATATATATATATATATATATATATATATATATATATATATATGCCGCGGTACACTGGCGTCGTGCCCGGAGTGACAAATTGACTCACTGATCCACCACCAGGATCTACAGCGACGACATAGGGATGTCATTCGGATTACACAAATGTGGCCGGATGGTATCAAGAAGAGGCAAGATGATCAGAACTGAAGGGGTCAACCTACCAGGGGGCAGGATAGAAGACATCAAGGACAGCTACAAATACCTTGGAATCCCACAGGCTAATGGCAACCATGAGGAGGCTGCAAGGAAGTCATCCACAGCCAAATACCTCCAGAGAGTAAGGCAAGTCCTGAGAAGTCAGCTGAATGGCAAGAACAAGATCTGAGCCATCAACATGTATGCACTGCCTGTCATCAGATACCCCGCTGGGATCATAAGCTGGCAAAAGGAGGAGATAGAAGCCACAGACATCAAGACGAGAAAGCTCCTCACCATGCATGGAGGGTTTCACCCCAAGTCCAGCATCCTGAGGCTGTACACTAAGCGGAAAGAGGGAGGCCGAGGACTAGTGAGCATCAGGGCCACTGTCCAGGAAGAGACATCAAAAATCCAAGAGTACATCAGGAAGATGGCCCCAACAGATGAACTGCTCAGTGAATGCCTTAGACAGCAGAAGCCTGAGCAGGAAGAGGAGGAGGAGGAGACAACATGGAGGGACAAGCCCCTACAAGGCATGTACCACCGTCAGATAGAGGAAGTGGCTGATATCAAGAAGACCTACCAATGGCTGAATAAAGCTGGACTGACAGACAGCACAGAGGCACTGATCATGGCAGCACAAGAACAGACCCTAAGTACAAGGGCAATAGAGGCCAATATCTACCACAGTAAATCTGACCCTAGGTGCAGGCTATGTAAAGAAGCCCCAGAGTCAGTCCAGCATGTGGTAGCAGGGTGTAATATGCTCGCCAGCTCAGCATACATGGAAAGGCACAACCAAGTAGCTGTGATAGTGTACAGGAACATCTGTACCCGGTATGGACTAGAAGTACCTCAATCCCAATGGGACATACCACCGAAGGTGGTTGAGAATGGCAAGGCTAAGATCCTATGGGACTTCAGCTTCCAGACCGACAAACAGCTACTGGCTAACAAACCGGACATAGTGGTGATGGACAAAGAGCAGAAGAGAGCAGTGGTGATAGATGTGGCGATTCCAGCTGATGCCAACATCAGGAAGAAGGAACACGAAAAGATTGAGAAATATCAAGGGTTGAAAGAACAGCTGGAACAGATGTGGAAGGTTAAGGTTAATGTGGTCCCCGTGGTAGTAGGAGCACTTGGGGCAGTGACCCCCAAACTGGAAGAGTGGCTCCAGCAGATTCCTGGAACAACATCTGAAGCCTCAGTCCAGAAGAGCGCAGTCCTAGGAACAGCTAAGATACTGCGCAGAACCCTCAGACTCCCAGGCCTCTGGTAGAGGACCCGAGCTTGAGGATGACACACAGATACCACCCAACAAGGGTGAGAGGGACATTTTATTTTATATATATATATATATATATATATATATATATATATATATATATATATATATATATATATATATATATATATATATATATATATGCTTGCCAGCTCAGCATACATGGAAAGGCACAACCAAGTAGCTGTGATAGTGTACAGGAACATCTGTACCCGGTATGGACTACAAGTACCCAAATCCCAATGGGACATACCACCGAAGGTGGTTGAGAACGGCAAGGCTAAGATCCTGTGGGACTTCAGCTTCCAGACCGACAAACAGCTACTGGCTAACAAACCGGACATTGTGGTGATGGACAAAGAGCAGAAGAGAGCAGTGGTGATAGATGTGGCAATTCCAGCTGATGCCAACATCAGGAAAAAGGAACACGAAAAGATTGAGAAATATCAAGGGTTGAAAGAACAGCTGGAACAGAGGTGGAAGGTTAAGGTTAATGTGGTCCCCGTGGTAGTAGGAGCACTTGGGGCAGTGACCCCCAAACTGGAAGAGTGGCTCCAGCAGATTCCTGGAACAACATCTGAAGCCTCAGTCCAGAAGAGCGCAGTCCTAGGAACAGCTAAGATACTGCGCAGAACCCTCAGACTCCCAGGCCTCTGGTAGAGGACCCGAGCTTGAGGATGACACACAGATACCACCCAACAAGGGTGAGAGGGACATTTTTATATATATATATATATATATATATATATATATATATATATATATATATATATATCTATATATATATATATATATATATATATATGTGTGTGTGTGTGTGTGTGTGTATATATGTATGTATATATGTGTGTGTGTGTGTATATATATATATATATATGAATGCATGCTTCCCAGTATCAAAGTCATGTAATTTGATTACATCCTCATTACTCTTGGATTACCTCAATATCAAGATAATAAATACAAGAGAAAATACATATATAAAACTGTATTCTGTCAAATTCAATACATCGTTTGAACACTGAACATTGATATTATACATAATGCAAACTATAATCTGTCTATTAGAGCTTTTAGTTATTACTGTTGTTGTAGTTACACATCGCTCCCTAGTCACTCTCTCCCTCTCTCTGTAAATCTCTACTTCTCTCTACAACCGAAGCAGAATACCCACCAGGATTGCAAAGACAAAGACGGAGATTAAAGACGATTTACAGTAAATGATTCATAAACACAAAACAGTCCTTGCTACGTGTGTTCCCCTCTAATATAACCTTGTTTAGTGTTGCGCATACAGGCAAAACAGAGGTCAGACTTATACTTCATTCTAATCACCCTTTATGGTAGAAAAAGCTTTGAAGACATGAAGTGACAGATCAGTCCAGCAAACATAATCTCAGATAATGAGTTCCCTGCCATTGCTGGAAAAACATTGGAAGAACATTGTTGGGCTAAGTTACTGCCGCGGGCTGTACGAAATTCGGATACGATAATATTTGCAGCTTAATTTAGGGACCAAACAAAAAAACACATGTTTTCATTCGTGTAGTGAATAAAGTTGAAATATTTGCAGCATCACAGCACTGCTTTTTCCTTTGATATAGTTTGATTATCAATTTGCGCAATGGAGCCATTATCTGAAGGTGCTCCTCGCTGTTCACCCAAGGAATTTTAGGACGTAGTAAAGATAGTTTCATGTGTGATTGGAGCCCTCCAAAGTAAACATGTTGTTTCATTCATTCCCCACAGTTGTATCGTGAATTCTTATGTTCTTGAAAAGCACTCAACTCAAAACTTTACGCTCTTTGCTTCAACATTCAATTTAAGTTGTTTATATTTTTTGTTCCAAATTATAATCCTTTAGAGAATTTCACATGTGCAGTGGGATTCCAGGACTCATCAAACACACTCCAGTAGTTTGAAATCCTGCATGTGAAGCTTGTCAGATACCTACAGGTGCTGTTCTGCTGGATGAATGACTGTGAATGAATGAATTTAAAGCAGGAGGGTGTTCAATGGAGAATAAATACCCTTAAATAAAAATGGAGAAAAGCTTTGCCAGGCGATCGCTATCATCAGCCGATTCTTATCATGTCGATCAGTATTGATCAGACAGGCAAAATGTTTAAGTTAAGGTTAAATAATTGATACTTGCTTGCCCCTGTAATCCCGGTCTCTGTGTAACAAACACTTTCATTAGACTGATAACATTCAGAGTGGAAGGGTTAACGTGACTAACCTCTGGGTGAATGTCCTCCATGCAGAATAAAAACTCCTCCAATTTCTGTAAAAAGGAGAAAGACTGGTTGAGGCCACACAGTCATAAACATGCTCATGAATTATTGAAAATGCAATTATGTTGACGATGTACTGTATGTGCACAGAATTATCATAATGAGAGGAGACTGTAATTATTCATCACCAAACTGACAGAGGGATAAGATTAACAGACTCATCTGTGCTGCAGATTTCCTCGGTTAGTATTCAAAGTGTGTATTTTTACTGTCTGCAGTAAGAATGGAGGTAATTACAGTACCCACTGGATGCTAACAAGTTATATGTGGCTCTAGGGTGGCTACTTAAAAAGAGGCATCAACAACAAGTAATAATCAGAAATATTTGTCATTTCAACATGTATAACATCAAGCCTTCAGTATTGTTCTCAGTATATATAGCTATAGTATATGAAATCCACTCAAATGCCCTCATCTCAACATGTAATGCATGACATCCTGTTCTCAACCAAGAGAAACCACCACGTCCAAATGAGTAAAAAAACATTTGAATTAAAAACTCAGAACATTAAAGGATATTTTTTATATTTGTATCCTTGAATATTCAAGGATACAAAAGCACAATTGACATCACAATGAATACAGAAAAATAGCAGAAGATGCCTTTAATGATCACAGAGCTACATCACGACATCACAAGATATTTGTCTTAACAGATGTGTTGTTCATGTTAACGCTTACAAAGATCATTGATTACCAAGATGTGCTGTTGCTAGTGCAAAGGGCGGAGACCAGGGAGGAACAGTTAGCTGTCTCACCTTGTAGCTTTTGGAGAAATGTTAGGAGAAGCCAGGCTTGTGAAAGAGAGAGAAGTGAAAGAAACATAGGAAGAGTAGAAAAGAGATAGGTGAAGTCAGGCAGGGCCATCAACGCAGTGTTGTGTATATTAATGGTTTCACAGAGGAAGACTGTGAGAGGATGAAGGAGTAGGTAATGGTAATGAGGAAAACAATGCTGGGAAAGACCATGGACTTTATTTACATATGGCTGCAGTTCATTATATTCATTGGAAAAACATAAATGATTGCATTCAGAATTTAAATTGTCAACCACTTTTATCAAAATGAAAAGTGTTGAATTAAAAGCTGTGAGCTGATGAAATACAGTCTCACACATGTCTTTTAAATACGAGCTATTTTAGTGAATATTGGCTCTGCTGGCTTTGTTCTTTTCCCATAAGAGTGTCAGACTATGTGGGAGGAGAAAAGTGTGAGGAGAGTTGGACTCTACCCCGAGGCAATGGACCTCGACTCGCAGTGGGATGGACTGGCACACCGCACATACACCCAAAAACACACACAAACAGACAGGAACACAGTTAAATCTGTGCAGTGCAGAATGAAACTCCAAAATGTTTCTAAATTGTTTCTCTTACGTCCATATTTTTTTTTGTTTAGAAATCCCTTTTAAGCTCATCTAGCCGACACTTTGATTTCGGGACGAGAGCTGAATAAATATATCGTTTTCATTGAAGCCGTAAGAAAATAAGTGAAGTTTTGTTTTATACAAAGTAAAAAGTGAGTCCATAAAGGAGGAGATGGATGTGATATAGTGTATATGAGAGCTTTAAGGTCTGAATTTGCACACATGGACACGCGCTGTAGTGTGAACGCATCAAGATTTGTATGAATAATACATTGTGTGAAGTCAATACATCACTGTTAGGCTACCTTAGTGAACTCTGAGTTCTGCAAGTTGGCTTCAGGACACCAGCGTCCTCCCAAAGCAGTGAGCATGGCACAGTCTTCTTCTTCTTCTTCTTCACTGGTGGAAGGCTGGGCTGGAAAATAAATTGCTGCATAGGGGAAGTACTCGATATCCGCTCCATTGCAGCTGGGAGTTCGCAACTGGAGGCCCCGCAGGAACAAGTGACATGCCTCCAGGTCGGCTTCCCAGATCCGCTCCAGGCCCGGGCAGCCACAGCTGTAGAGAGGAAAACCCCAGCAGGGAACATCCACAGTCATTCACGACGGTACAATTAGGACTAAAGGGAACCATTTAGGCATTGACCATCTATGTTTTTTCTCAAATGACATATTATTTTATTATAAGTATCTATTAACACTGTAATATATACAATCTAATAGCTATTAAAATTAAGTCATTAATATTTTGGATCTGTAGCAAATACACTCTGAGCAGGACAACAGCATATTAAAAAGAAGTTTAAGAACCACAATTGTACAGTAAGCATCAGGATAATGAATCATCCCCAATGACTTTTAACATGTATATGTTATGAATGCACACCAAAGCAGCCAGTAATGAAGCACTGCCAAAAGTAACGGCAGAGAAGTAACTCATTCAAAGAAAGTAACTCTATTGATACAGAGTGAATGGGACGAGAGTAAATGTCCTCTTGCTAGGCTGTCCTCGTCTTCAAAGAGCTGCAGCGAAGAGGAAGGAGGTTTTGGATGTGTACATCCTTACAGAAGAAAGACAAGAAGATTGCTTTTGCTTTATCTACATGTTGAACGACAAGAAATATGAAAGCAAGTAGAGAGAAATGAGAAAATGTGCAAATTGTTGAGTATGAGATGTCCACATTTTTGGTCCCTACAAAGCATGTCTGAAACGTTATTGAGTTCTGTACTGTACTTTATGTAACTGTTAGACTGTTACAGAAAGATGGAGGGAAATGGATGAGCTGGCATTGGCGGGGGCATTAAGTGGGTAAATGAAAACAGTAATGCATGGGTTGGGTTAAGTTGGACACCAGGTGCTTTACAGTATGAATGCTTTTGGCTTTCCAAAAACTAATTTTGTTAAAATGAAACACTCCTCCACTGTCTAACATTTGAGACCTCTGGCCTTTAAAATGTTCATATTTATTTCTCCCCTTGACCTTTATATGGCAAATTATTTCAAAGTGACATTTTAAAAACCAAATCCATTCATCTTGTTAGAAATTCCACCTTTACAAAATTTTCCACTTACGTAATTTCTTCTGGAACCAATTCATTTCGTAAGTAGAGGTACCACTGTATATGTATGTATATATATATATATATATATATATATATATATATATCGAGAGAGAGAGAGAGAAAGAGAGAGACACACACACACACTAGCGGGAACCTACTAGCGGGAAATTCCACGATCAAACAATAATATCAAACTTCATACCAAACATATGAAAACAAATGTATTAGTATTATAAACCAAGCGCACCCAACGTAGTCAAAAATCAACGTGGTGATGAAACGGCTTTGTGTTGGCAGACCATGGATTGCGCTGGGCATTGTGAAGCTGTAGATGAATGTTAGCAGGCTGACTGGAGAAAGAGGTATGAAAGTGGACAAAATGCGTAACAGCAACACAAAACCTCGCTGCCCGATGTCTTATGCCATATTGTTCAAGTGATTCCTTCTGGCAGATGTGCCGTGATTGGTTGGGCGCCATGATTGGTTGGGCGCTTGATTGGCAGGTAGTGGGTGGATCCTTTGGCCGGCCTATGATCCCAGCGGGGTATCTAATGACTGGAAGTGCATACATGTTGATGGTTGAGACCTTGTTCTTACCATTCAGCTGACTTCTCAGGACTTGCCTTACTCTCTGGAGGTATGTGGCTGTGGTCGACTTCCTTGCGGCCTCCTCATGGATATCTCTTATTCTGCCCCCTGGTAGGTCAACCCCTTCAGTTCTGATGATCTTGCCTCTTCTCGATGCGATCCGGCCACATTTGTCTAATCCGACTGACATCTCTATGTTGTCACTGTAGATCCTGGTGGTGTGGATCAGTGAGTCGATTTCTCGCTCATTCCTGGCATACAGCTTGATGTCATCCATGTAGAGGAGATGGCTGCTCTGTCCACCAGTAGCTGGTGCTTGGCTCCCCTGGTATTACTACCAACTCCTTTCTGTGCCCCGCTCAGAAAGGAGCCCCCGATCCATGTGCCTACTCATCTTAGCCACCATGATGCCTGACAGGAGCTTCCATGTTGTACAGAGACAGGTTATTGGCCGGTAGTTGGATGGGGTGGATCCTTTCTGTGGGTCTTTCATGATTAGGACTGTTCTGCCTTCAGTCAACCATTCTGGGTGCGTCCCATCCCTTAGCAGCACTCCATGAGCATCTGTGCTGCTAGATGCTCATGGAGTGCTGTCAGCTTCTTTATTCAGTATGTATGAATCATATCGGGCCCAGTGCTGACCAACTCTTCATCTTTGACACTCTTCTTGGATGTCTGCCATTGAGATGGTTACTGGTTCTTGTTCTGGGAGGCAGCTGTGGTCAGTCCTCAGGTCCACTAGCCACTGGGCATCGGTGTTGTGTGATGCTTCTATTTCCCATATGCCCTTCCAGTATTTCTCCACTTCAGCTCTTGGTGGGTCTGACCGGCTGCTGTTATTTCCCTGCCACTGAGAGTACACCTTTGCTAGTTGAGTGGAGAAGATGTTGTTTATTCTCCTGGCCTCTATCTCCTTGGTGTATCTCTTCAGTCATGTAGCCAGAGCTGTTAGTCTCTGTTTGGCAGTTTCAAGTGCTTCAGGTATGGACAGCTTGCTGTATTTCCCGGGCATCCCTTTATTCACCATGTTCCCTTTTTGCAGCTCAGCTAGCTGGCTGACTTATCTCCATGTCGCCTTTATCTTGGCCTCTAACCATCTCTTGCATGGAGGGTTTTGCTTGTTATGTCCTGTATTAATGTTATATCCCAGCATCTCGAGGATTACTGTTGCTGTACTGTGGATCAGCTTGTTGGTCTCAGTTATGTTCCCTGTGGGGACGGTTCTTATTGCAGCATTCACATCTTCAAGCAGATCTTCTGAAGGTACTTGACAACTCAGCTTCGGTATTTATCGGAGGCTCCAGGTTTCCAGTTGGGTCACAATCTTCCTTCTCAGGTCAGCAGCTCTTGTATTGAGGCTGTCTATGTCTCTTGGGGCTTGGTACCCAATCACGGATTGTGGGGGGGATGGTGAAATCCCCCCGCTGACCTCGTGTCCTGGCTCCCCCTTGCCGTAGCATTGTTGTAGTATTTCATTGATCTCTAGTTGTGATAGCAGTTTTCGGTTATGGATGTTGGAACACTGGCTAACAGCTGTTTCTTTGTAAGCCTTGATTGTGGGTTTCGAGAATCCATTGGTCCCACATCCGCCCCATATATCCCCTCTCTCTGGGATTACTCGTATAGTAGCATTCCAACAACTCCGTATTCTCCGCCCTTGTCCATGTCTCCATGTGTCTCATCAGATTGCCCTGTTTCCCTAGCAACTGACGTGGACCTTGTTGACCCGGGCGACGTCATTATCATTATTGTGGTCGCTCATGTCGGAGGTAGGCTGCTACAGCATTACGGGTCTTGCCCAAGGATCCTCACTGGATAGTGTCCGCCATGACTGGGGTTTGAACTCACACCCTCCTGCATTCCAGACCATGCCCTGGAGGGTGGGTCACTTTTTGTCTTGCAACTATTTGTGTGTGTGTGTGTGTCTATATATATATATATATATATATATATATATATATATATATATATATATATATAGAGAGAGAGAGAGAGAGAGAGAGAGAGAGAGAGAGAGAGAGAGAGAGAGAGAGAGAGAGAGAGAGAGAGAGAGAGACAGACAGACAGACAGACAGACAGACAGACAGACAGACAGACAGATAGATAGATAGATAGATAGAGATATATACATATATAAATAGTTGCAAGAAAAAAAATCTCTGTTTCTACTTCTCTTTTCCAAAAAAACTGAGGCCAGCAGGGTTCAGGGACAAAGATAATGGTTTTAAAGATGGAGTAAATGTCCTCCATCCCCCACCTGACAGAGCTACCAACCTCTGGAGCCCGCCAGCGGAGACCTTTCAGCTGTTCGTTAGCCTCCTTTTGGTGGACAGACAATAGGAAAATAGCTTCGTCCAGCCGCCCGGCCTTCAACCATTCACGACTCAATGCTGCTCTAGTGGAGACTCACCCAGCGAGCTGCAGCACTGTTATGTGTCTTGAGAAGTGAATGTTGTACAGACCCTGTCTGTTTGTCTGTGTGCCAGACAAACAGACAGACAGTAGTGGGCACACAAGTGTGAATTTCAACACACATGGCCATAAATAATTGTCTATGGAGGTTCAGTGTTCATAATAATTTCCTATAAAATGTTAAAGCTGGACTCATCTGTCACATAAGCTTCACTGACAAAAACAAGTCGTTACAAGGAATCGGAATCTGCATCAGATGTCTATGTACTGAAAATGCAGACAACACATCAGCTCCTAAAGATCCTTGTGATGGTGGCTGTTGCTGTGAACTCCTCATCCGGGGGGTTAATTGGAGGCAGACACTCATCCTGCTATCTGAGAGCAGCAAGGGTGGGTGGGCTGCTCCGCTGATGGCCCAATAATAAGAAGGAAAGACAGACAAGCACACTCCTCCTGCTGCCTAACAGTCCCACTGTGAGGGTCCTGACTGAAGGGACTGCTCTTTCTCCTCAAGGTATTACAAACGGACTCCTCTATGGACGAAGCTTTATAAAAATAAGCATCGAAGAAGTGAGCAGTGGACCAGTCCTGCTGGTTCCAGAGGGTTCTGTCAGACCTCCAGCATCTAGCCAATATTCTGACCTCCACCTAGCATCAGGGTTTATGATCAGACATGAAGACATAGACTGAAAATATCTTGAACACAGCTGGAGGTTTCAGCTATGTAAAGAGTGTGTTGGGCATATTTCTGGTTAGTAAGAATCAACTATTCCAAAGAAAGAGCCCTGAGATGTTGAGAATCCCCATGAGCCATAGACACAATAAGAGTTCACACATCCAGTAGGAAATGGGGGGATGGTGATACTTCAACTTAATCATGCAGCAAAATTTCATACAACACCAGTGGAGGGAGGTGCTAATAATGGAGAAAAACAAGGATGGGGTGTAATAAATGCTGGTTGAGCAGCGCTGGTCGTCAGCTTGACGTCTGGGGAGGTTTCTGCAGCAGATGCCTGAACAACCAAGGTCCCTTTGTTTCATGTCTCTCGTGCACCGTCAGGATTTAATACGTTAAATGTGATGATAGAGTTTGTTTCACTCGGTTGACCTGTTTGGCCACAAACAGCATGTCCTCCATTTTCATTTTCCAGTTGCGTTAAATATAATAGATAACAACCAAATCTGAAACAAGGACTGTAAAATGTAGGAAAAATATGAGAGCCATCTCCTAATTGAAAGTCCACATGATGCATTATACAACAGTGTGAGGCTGCTAATCTGAATAAAATGTTTTTTTGTCCTGGTGACACACTTACAGCATCTGTGTTGCTCTAACATCCTGTTCTAGTCTTTAGCAAGGAAGAGATAATTGGTTTTTCAACACCATCCGTCTCCACGGAGACCAGATATCTCAGCAGCACTAATGTGCCCCTCCTCCCCTCCCCTCCCCTCCCTCCCTCCTCCTCGCTTCACCTCCTACCACTAACCGCACTCCATCAACAGTAATGTTTATTAAAGCTGACTGATAAAATTTACTGTGGTGTGTGTGTGTGTGTGTGTGTGTGTGTGTGTGTGTGTGTGTGTGTGTGTGTGTGTGTGTGTGTGTGTGTGTGTGTGTTGTGTGGCTGTGGAGATGGCTTCCAATCCAAAACCAAATAAGTGTCACTGAGTCAGAATGCGGCTGCCGGGAGCGACTGGTCGTCACTGACAGCGATTTGATCTGGATCCCCTCCGGTTATGGAGGATGATCTGAGATTTAGAGGCAATCAATTAATATTGACCGTGATGAGCAGGACGATTAGTTTACGGCACCCAACATTTGAGAAGGTTTCCTTTTAATGTGGTAATTCCTCTAGAGGTGATGTGGCTGCATGAATTTAATCTATAATATCAAATATCCACACATTGAACTCCTTGTTGTGAAACCAAAGGGACCAACAAGAGTCAGAGCACTGTTTAAGGGTTTCCTATTCAAGAACAGTTTTATTGATGAGGATGTTGTGTTGTGTTGCTTTTACCCATTTTTGGTTTGCCAGGAATGTTTCTCTAAAACATCAAACAGCTTTCTGAGTGGAGGTTTTGTTTGTTGCTTGAAACAAATCCTTTACATTACAGTTAGAACATCCGAATAAAAGAATGCTTTTGCAATTTTTATTTTTGTGATTTATAAATACATATGATAAATTTCTATTCTATTTGAGAAGAGAAATTTTGTCCGAGCACACAGATGTTTCTGTTCCAGGAAAAACCCAGTTCAGATTGACAAGGATTTGCCCATCATCTTCGCCATAGAAGAATAGTAGCAGAATGGCAGGAAAATTGTTTAAAAATGAATGAAGAAAGCAATAATGAGATGTGCACCTTCAGGGCTCTTATGAAGCAGGTGTTAGGTTTCACTGGATCAATCACATCCCAGAGGAAAGTAACCCTTTAAGCCTCCTTTCTTGGGGGCAAAAATCAAGTCATCAAACCTCTCAGCGGTGACAACCAAATCTAACTTGATGTGAATGTATATCATAAACTGAATGAAATTAAATATATTCTTAAATTTACTCCATTTATTATACAAAAACATTCATTTTTTCTCATATAAACTGTAGCCTTTATCTTTATTCTTTTGTCTGGACTGGAGAACCGTTGATTTGCTGGAGGTCTATGTGCCTGCTTACTGTATTGTCTGAGGTCACTCTCAACTTGACCAGTTAGGACTAAAACTATTTTTGCACCATATTAGCACATTTTGATATACATGTTTGTCCTGAATTTTCCTCTTGCTGACAGGATTTTATGTTAGAGGTTTTCCATGTACGAAAAAGCTTTTAAAATAACCACAGAGCAGCTATGTGCCCTGCAGACAGGACACATAGCTGCTCTGTGGTTAATCCAGAGGCACGTTGCCCTGCTGGGGCACTGGGATTGCGGTCATGTTGCTCCTTGACCACACAGAGCCTCCTTCAACAACCACACCTGCAGTGTTTGACTGACCAAATAAGTCCTTCTGGAAGGTGACCCTTCCTTCTGGAAAGGTGACCCTGCCTCTCCAAGGATGAAACTCAAGGGAGCTACTTCTCTCATACTGAAGAGATGCAGGTCAGACTTACAAAACAGGCATTTCCTGCCTCAAAATAAGCAGAAAACATGTAATCTTACTAATCGAAATGCTGTAGAAAGCACAAATCACGTAGTGAAGATGGAGTCCATCTAAAACCACATGCTGCTCAATAAGAGCTTAAGACACCACTCTGAGGAGATGACCTTTAATTGTCATAAAGATGCATGAACACACACAAGCTCTTGATGGTGGACTGAGTCTTATACCACACACTAAAGTCATCCACTCAGCACACAACAATCCTGTCCTATCTGGGTAACCATCCACAACGCTGTAAACCAGTCTTTGGTGATTTTGTGTCTCTCAGACACAGACGGAGAATTTAGGCAGGAAAGTCTGGAATGATTCACACTGACGATGGAAGGAGTGGAAACTGAACTGAGCAATAAAAATATTGCGCAGAGAAGATGTGAGAAGGTGGTGTAGGAGGAAGACCAATTCTACAGGTGAGAGAAGGAGTGAAATGTAAGAAGGGGGCTTTGGGAGACATGAGGAGGCGTGAACGCATGATGAGGAGTGTGAGGTGGTGAATTTGGGAGACTGTTCACTGCTTTGAGGACAAAAGAGGTGAGACAGAATTACTTGAAGGCTGTTGCTTGGTTTATGTCTCCTCTTTCTGTTTCACTTCAGTGGAATGCTGAGTCTTCGTCCTTGCAGTAAAATGACAGAGGTAAACCAATCTTACCTGTGCAGCCTGTCCTCCAGTAGCTTCATGTACTTGGTAGTGTTCTCCTTCAGACGGCTCTCTATGTGGACAGACAGCAAAACAGCAGCTTTTACTTGCACTTCATTTTCTATTTTTATTTGCCATGATGGCGTATCCATGCAAAAATCACAGCTCGAATGCCATCAAAACTGAATTGTCATTAGCTTTATTGTACATGGGCTCTGAATGGTAAGTAGTCATCACCGTCAGTGAGAAAGTGCAACAGTACAGTTTAATGCAAAGGCCCATCTGTCTCTCTTAAACCAAGTGGGGAAAGATCGTTCCCAGTGCTCGAGGAAGAGATCATACTGGAGATGCCCGGGGATAAAAAAGGATTTTGATGTGGCATAGGTCCGTATATCATGCCAGATTTACTGAGGGGCATGAAGCTGGATAGCTTATGCTGTTTCTGCTCCCTCCTGCCAGGAGTGAGCTGAACCTGAGGAGGCAGACGCTGGCTGGCTGAGCCTTAGTCAGGATGAAGAGGAGGGCAATCTGAGCACGGCTAATGAGCTCATGTATGAAACATGAGAATATGCCCCCTGCAGCAGCAAATCTTTGAACACAATAGGATGCACTTATATTAAATTGTGCTGCATATATATGTGCACACCTGCTGTAAAGTTCAATGGAACATTCCTCCTCCAATGAAACACACAAACACAAAGCCGGCTTCATAAATCTGTTCAACCTGACATCTCAACTACCAGGAAGAATCTGCGGTTCTCCACCCTCTGGTTCCCAGCTAGCTGCTGGAACAAAAGATAAATAACAGGGGTCATGGAATGGTAAAAAGGAATATTCACTGCTATTGTCCTACTGGTTAACACTTAAAAATATTCACAATCATGCAAATTATTCCATTTGGTAGAAGACATTATTCCAAATTATCGAAATGCCATTTCTCATAGAGAATTAGGTGAGAAGATTTTTGACATTCTGTTGTTTGAATGGTAAATATGAAGTTAAGGTCAGTAGTTTAGCTTAGCATAAAGGCTGAAAATAGTTGAAATTGGCTCTTTCCAAAAAAATCTGACAAAAAAAAGCTCATTGAGGTGTGATTTGGTAATAAACACCCATTTATACGAAAACCAAAAAATCTAAAGAAGGTAGGTGTGATTTTCTGCAGGGTTTACTCGACTACTTCCTGGATATTAAGTGTTCCCATTAGTTGGATTCCAGGAGTTTAGTCTACAAACAAACAAACTTCCACTGTAAACTGAGAAATTGTTTCAATGCACAAATCTAACAAACCAGTTAGCTAAGTTTTAGCAGTGGGGTCAGCAGTTTCTAGTCCTCACCAAACAGGGGTGGATCAAGAGGTAGACTGGTCATCCACCTACTGGAAGGTTGGTGGTTTCATTCCCATCCCCAATGGCCCCTTTCTGTTCTACTGTGTTGGAACAAGGCAAACAGGTTGGGCTTTGCCTTTATTTGAATGAATCAATGGCCCATTGTAATAGTAGTATTACAGTAGTCACAAGTTTATCATATAGCCACATGAAAGCCAGCCAACACTCACATTCATGCCTTACACGACAAAACAAGAACCCAATCCCACACCTACAAGTATAATTTGTGTCATCATCTTGATGACGGTGGTTATTAGACAGAAGCAGCTCCAAACTAGAGGGGAAAGGAAAATGTCTGAGATAAAGTGTCTGTGACATACACATAAACTTATTCCTGTCTGTACCACAATAGTTAAGTGTGTGTTTGTCGCACAAATGACAGCTCTTGCCGGCAGAGTCAGTTTCAATCAAAATAACCAATTTAGCCCAATCAGAAGTTGGAAGGAAGTTAATGTCACTCAAGTAGCTCTCACACATCTGCTGGACAGATCTGGTGTCAGTACACCAGACAGCTCACTTACCACTTCTCTAATTGCTGTGTGAGATCCAATCCTACCTGACAGTCTCTCTTGTCAACTTTCATTTATGTGGGTGTCGTTAAGCAATGTGCAATGAAAGAGACACTGAATAATACATGGAGGGCATTAAGCCTGACTTCAGTTGGCACAAACCATGTATAGATACTGTTTTGAAATGCAGGTTGCATTTCAAACAAGAGCAAAACCCACAGTGGGAAATACTGTATGTTATAGTGTAGGAGGTTGTGGAAAAGGAGAATTATGACGAAAACATGAGTTCTGTATATTAAGTCCTAACTTCATATTCTTGCTGCTCAGATATTATCACAACCGAAAGTGATGCAGCTTCCCATCCTGTTACTAACTTAAAACAAGTGAGTCTTTTCAGGGGCAAAAGAAAAAATAGTCTCTTTATAGATGGAAAAGGGCATCAAGCAGTGGAGCCACCTCCGGTGCTGAGTGGAACCAAAGCCCTGCTGATTTCACTGCTTCCTTTTAGCGCACCGGATGCTGCCATCATTGTTGGGCTATACAAATAAAATCGTCATTGAGAAGCCCACAAAGAAGACAGCCACTTTGTTAGTGATGCATTCAACAGCATATTTGGCATTGGAAAGATCTCACAAAGGCACTCACAAGGACGCCACTGGAAAATTCATGAGCTCAGCCTGCCGTCACACCAGTGAACTCAGCAGGAACTAAACATCACTGATTGCTGGCGAACGCCACGGCCAAGGAAGGAGGAGAAAGATCATAAACAGAACAGCAATGAAACAAAAGAGAATGTGTTACTGAGTGTTTCAAAGAGGTCGTTTGCTTAGCTTAGGTCAAAATATACATTCATTGATCGAATAGAAGAATGACCAGTCCATCAATCTGTATCAATCAGTAGCACTGTGGCACCGGGATCGATACGTCCTGAAGAAGTTATAAAGTTAACAATGATTTTCTGCTACATTATGAGCATTTGTTAAGCTCTCTAATTGAAAATGAATATTGCAATCACTTTTTTATTGCCTTGTAAAATTAAAATCACCCAACATCTGTGAGGACTTTGAGTTGTCAAAGAAATTAGGCGTGGCTATCGCTATGGGCTAACGCTACACCGCTGATGTGCATGTTTGTAAAAGCCTGCACATAATAAGACACAGGCGAAATTGTGTATTTTTGTAATTGAGTTGGAGGTGCTGGCTGTGATTAATGGGTTTAAACCCAACTCAGGCTGTTGGAGTACAACAACACTGCAGGTAACACAAACACACACAGTCAGCATTGCAGACTCACACATGTATCTGAGCCAAACAGCAGCTCAGCAGCACAGCTAATGAACGAAGAGGACGGGTTGATATCTCTGACAGACACTCAATAACCCATGATGCTTTAACTCTGTGGCACTGCAACACATAGCAGAACACAGACTGCAGCTGGCGCGGTCTAACAGATTGTGTAGTTATGCAAGGATGCACAACAAAAGCAACAATCTCACAAAAAGGCTGTGTGTACAGAATCTGTGCTTGAGTGGATGCATAAACTTTATCTATATAAGTGTGTGTGTGTGTGTGTGTGTGTGTGTGTGTGTGTGTGTGTGTGTGTGTGTGTGTGTGTGTGTGTGTGTGTGTGTGTGTGTGTGTGTGTGTGTGTGTGTGTGTCTATTGAAGGCTGACAGCATTGAGTTGAACTGGTGTTTTATAATCTCTGTGTATCCTCTAGGAAACTCCATTAAAAACTCATCCACACACAGTTTTGACTAAATTACTTCCAAAGTCTACAAGAGCTGATGTGAATCACCACTAGATTTTAAAGACTATTTGTTAACATGGTTTAAACTATTGTTTTAACTTGTCTGTTTTATTTGTTTTTAATATTCGTTTTAATTGCACCTACATTTTATGTACTGAGCAGTAGAACGTCATTGGGTTTCTGGTCACACATCAAGCCATTGGACTCTAGTATGGAGCAAATGGATAATCGACCTTAAAGCTGTTAGAGTCTGGCTCAAACACAAGGACTGACAGGTCAGCCAAAGAGAAAATCTGACCTGTCAGTCCACAGGTCAAAATGAGGACTGAGTTTAAAATGTTTATACGCACTATCACAGTTAGTAAAGTTGTTCTTGGGAGTTGTATCGGTTTATGGGTTGTTTTTTTTTAAATAAAATAAAGAAATATTAATAGTCATCTCTTCTGTACGTGGTAGATATATGCACAATAATTGGTCATATTTATATTGATCCGTTATTGAGTTCTGCTTGAGAAACATAATTATTATAATTGGATAGGTGATTTTATGCATTGGTGGAAGATGCTATAATACCTTTATCCACATCCCATTATTTCTGCAGTAATCCTTAATGGGCACGGCTTCTATGATGCTCACAATGGAATGATATCCAGTCCTGAATCACAGGAAAAGTAAACGCTGCCAGAACCTCAGACAAAAACCAGGAAACACTCTCTGGGGCCCACTTAACCACTACACCTCTCTCAATCATTCCGACTCTTCAGGAGAAGAGCTGTCACACGTTCCATCGGGTTCTCAGCAAAAGCACCTAGAAAGAGGCCGAGTGATGAATAAATCATATATGTCCCGCCCTTCACTATTGGCACCCCATTAGGAAGACATGTCATTTGTTTAATAACCCAGAATGACAAACTTGAATGTACAATTTGCGTGCTGGAATGTTCTGCACAGTTTGCTGCGGCTTTGACAGGCTCACAAATCCTCACCAGGAAAAGTTGACACAAGAGTTTTGTGAGGAAAGAATAGATGACAGTGATCCAAAAGAAAAAAAACCCACACTAATTAAATGTGCTCCAGTGGAGCTGTATGGAGCAGACAACTTACTGTCTTTATCACAAATAAGTAAATTACCTGACTGCACTAGAACCGACTGCCTGCATACTAACAACAGCATTAAATAAGCTTAAACAGAATACATGGATAAATCAGGGGGAACATACACTGCTTCAGCATTTGAATGTCCTCACTCCTGGGGGTCATTTACTCACTTTATTCAGCTCTTCAATTATTTAGTTGGAATTGTAGTATCACACAAGATCTCTCCCGGGGACACAATTCTTCTCTCAGCAGGGAATCAAACCTGCAGCTATAATGGTTTTAGCATTCATCAGCACTTGTGCCAATAGCAATTAGGCGCATAATGGCTCCCAGGCCAAAAACCCTTCACACCACAATGCACACTGGGTAGGGATGTTCAACAAGCTAAAGCTGTGCAGTTGAAATAAATGTGTGTGCGGATTTTGTTGAGGTGTGAGCTGATATCTTGCTTAAAATCGAATGCATGACAATAGGATATTTGTGCAGCAGGCATGGGGTTTTACTCTTCAAGATGACACTAGTTTCATTAGCATGTAATAAAAATGGTTCAAAAACTAAAAGGATGGCCATCTTGACTCTAAAGTAGACAGTAATTTCTGATCCCCCCCTAGCTAAAGAAATGGTAATGTGCTATTTGTGGCCTATCAGTTTCCAGCTAGCGCGTGCCAGCCCCTTATTACCAAAGTGGATGACAGTTTAATGAGCCCTTTGCTTGGTGTCAGCGACACATTGTAAAATTCCTCCTGCTGCCATACTGTGTGTACCCACTTGAGTATTTGAGCGACCGCACGACCGATCATTAAATCGCCTTCTCCCCCCACATCTGCGATACCTTACTCACCTGATCCCTTTGTTCACATGTCACTGGTTTCCTATCCTCTGTGTCATAAGAGCTGCATTATTTTGTATGAGGCATGTTGTGTGTTTGGAATAAAGTGGTAAGACTGGACGTGTTTTTGGTGATTGTCAGGAGAGCAATTAATAGCATGGCTGAAAGTTTAGCCTGTCAAGTAGATCAAGCCTGGGTTTCAGTCGCAGAAGCAGGCTATACATGACATAAACATGGATGTTACATGAACAAAAAGTCATTTTAATGCCACAAATTCAATGCATCTCAACTACGTAGAGTGCCACAATGAAACAGTGCCCCCTAGTGGCAATAGAGGGTTCATTCAAGACAAGACAAAAGACTGACACTGATGGTAAAACGGCAGCCACAGGTTGATGCACACCTTTGGGTTGAAGTGATCCACAGCACCAGTCTCCTGTATTTTACTTTTCAATGTGTCACCTCAGCACCGCCTCTTCTCCGGTTAGAGCGAAGTGACCTTTTAGAAATTGGCCTGTGACTGATGGGCTAGAGAGAGGAGCACTGCAGGTGGTGCTATCAAAATCAATTTATCGTCCTGTAGATGCAAGAGAGCCAGCCCATCCAAATTCCCCCATCTCCCCCTAAAACCAAGCCCAGTATTAAGACAGCACTCTGATTTTCTGTGGTCCGTGAGTGCGAGCACTGACACATTGTGGCTGCACTGAGCGGCTTGCAGGTAATGGGCTACTTGACACAATTTAAATCCCATTTACCCTACGCACCCTCCATCACGCCCTCAATCTCCTCTTAACAACTGCCAGTCCTGATGCTAACCTATCAGATACTAAGACTCCCCCAGAGAGCAAATCCCTTCTCCTTCTCTTGACAGACAACTTTATGTCCAGTGGTACCAGTGGTACCTCAATTAACATTTCAATGGTATATTCAAAGACCAAAAAAAAAAGAAGCAGCTTTAAAACAACAACAAAATGAAAATGTGTGAATTCTTTCAGTGAAATTTTTATTTTTAATGGGTTTTTTTAGTGGTTTTCTGGTCCAGTATGTGTGTTGGACAGACGTTAAGTGGATTGAAATTACATAAACTTGATAATTATTTTTCCATGTATTTTTTTTAAAAACCTAACGTATAATTGAGAAAGAAACTGTACCTGTATTTCACTTTATTGTGTGTTTCTGGTCAGTCTTCGGGAATAGTACTTTTGTATTTAGAGTAGCGATGACATTTAAACGACCTCAAATGATGATTATAGATTGAAATTTAATAAGTAACAAATTACAAAAAATTCAACTTACGAACAACCTCTTAGAACCAGTTATGTTTATACGTTGAGGACTACTTGTATATACATACATCAGTTTAAAGTACAACCATCTGTACAGCTGTGTATGCTGCTGAGAATCATCATATTGGCCACTTTCTCCTTTGGGATCGCAGTACTTCATGTTATGTTAATGTAGACCGGCCTCGGCGCCTCACCGTGCTGAGCCTCCTTCTGCTCCAGCTCCTGCCTGAGCTCCTGCCGCTGCTCCTTCATCCTAGCCAGCTCCTGGCTGCTCCCCGAGCTGAGGCTGTGCAGCCTCTTGGCCAGAGCCTCCAGCCGATCTCTCTCAAGGTACACTGCCTTCATCTCAGCCTTCAGCTCCTTGGCACTGCTGAAGTCATTACCTGCACCAGTGCATCACAGGAGGACATTAAAGCCTACAACATCCATAAATGAGAATCTAGATCATTAATAGTGTAATTACGTGAGGCTAATGGTGGACGATTTGGGTAAATGATGTAAATAAAAGATGTGAAATGTAGGAAGGGGTGTGGTTGAGTGGAGAGTTACCTGAGATTGCTGCCAGCTTGGCTTCATGCAATGCCAAAAGCTGAGTTTCAGTCTCACTGACTTTCCTCCTTAGGCTGCTGCCCAGCCTCTGACTCATGACCACCTGGGGAAAAGAAAGAGAACAGACACATGGATCCCACAGGATGTATAGCTCATTTCCTATTTCACTTTCATGTTGTTTTTTGACACTCATTCCTACAAGATCTTACAGATTAATTTGCTTCCTTCTGTGTTAGCTGTGCTTTGAATACGCAGCAGAGCATCAGCACCAGTGTGTTACCTTGTCTATAACCTTTAGAAAGAAAGAGGGTGCGCCTCCTTCCACCTGGACATACAGGGAAATGTGAAATCTCCATAAAAGATGCTATTAGAATGTCAGAGAGAAAAAAGGACCTGAATGTCACTGGCCTGATGGGGATCCAGCACCTCAGCTCAGCAGCATTCACACAGGAGCTGATGGCTTCAGATACAGCCTGTCTGCCCCCATCTGCCTCCAGTCTGCCCTTTAGACCGCTGTTTTTCCAATGTATTCACTTTGAGTCACACTCAGCGGCATTTCCTTCTTTGAAGGAATATTTTTACCATTTGAAGAAGCCTGGAACCAGATTCTATGTTGCTTTTTTTTTAATAAGGCAGTTTTGTGCACCACTTTGAAAGGGCTGTCAAAATAGTTGGTATTTGTGAAGAACATTATCTCCAAGTAATATTCTCACAAGAGAGATGTGGAAAACAGGCTTACAAAGTCTCTATTTCATGCATGGAATGAACTGTTCTAGAGTGCTTTTAAATCTGTTCAAATTCTGACATTGGTGATTTAATATAAAAAACATTGCACTACATGTCAATTTTGCAGAAGTCGATTGAGAAAATGAACGTTACTTCCTAGGCAGCAATCATTCTGTCACAGCAGGTGTGCCATTTTCCACATGGTGGATATCTCTCATCGGAACAAAACTTTTCATTTCAATTTAACAATGGACAATCACGCGATTGTGTCCAAAGTGACTCTTCATGGAGAGCACCCATAATCCTTTGAGAAGCAGTTGCAGCACAACCCAACTGTTTCATGATAGATTTTTAAAGGACACAGCAGCAGTAAAACGGTCTTTTCAGAGCCCATCCAATCCCTGCTGTTCTTCTCTCCCATGTCCCTGAAACCACCATGTCTTCCACATTTCTAATGCTTCAGGCTTTTTCCAGCTGCAGAGTTCCATGTCTAAAGATCTGTGAGAGGGAAACGCAAACCCCTGAGATGCTATGGGGAAACTTGGAGACATGGCACACATAATGGGAAGCATGCAAACCTCACACACAAGAATAATCAGTGACATGCACAGAATCCACCGCAGCTACATTCACGCTACTTGCTATTTAAAAAGTGTACATACTGCACGCCTGAACTTCACAGGCCACAGTCACTCAGATAATACGACCACAATCAAATCATTAACGGTTTCATGATCAAACATCCTCTAATCAATTGTACTGAGTTTTCTTAGAGTAATTGTTTTACAAAAACTCTAATTGCTCGTAAATGACTCAATAGTGAAGACTTGACATGAATAAAGACACTGAAATGTAGCATTAACATTTAAAACACTGGCTCACAGTTCATTCAGTACACGAGTCTTACCTGACTTCCCGCTCATTAGATCCAAATGCAGTCAGTCCTTGCTTATGGCAAGTGGGTTATGGAGTGTGCGTGTGTGTGTGGGGGGGGGGGGGCAGACCAGGCCAGCGGAAGCTTACTTTAGCAGTAGCTT
The DNA here is from genome assembly GCF_040054535.1 of Antennarius striatus. Taxonomy (NCBI): domain Eukaryota; kingdom Metazoa; phylum Chordata; class Actinopteri; order Lophiiformes; family Antennariidae; genus Antennarius; species Antennarius striatus. Next base: position 17,973,179 of record NC_090786.1, on the reverse strand, counting down.
CCTTGATGGACAGATTTAGAGCCTGTTCCTGTTCCTGGAGCCTGAAAAAAGGACACAGAAATGTTACAGTGATAAAAGTGTTTCTGTTTCATTTATTTATTTATATTTTTATATTCTGAAGCCCAGCTTCAATCATACAACTGCTAAACACAGCAGTTTTTTGATAAATCTAAATCTTTGTATTCAATTGATAAAACCAAAGTGTAGCAAAAGTGTAGATTTCCAGCTAATCCTGTGAGACTGTATACATGCACGACAGAAAAAAATGTTCCTCCATTTGGAGGTATCAAAATTAGAACAGGAGACAGAGATGAAAGTAATACTAGCTGATCAATACTGGGTGCAATTATTGGCAGTACTGTATTTCATAAAGACTGATATTCATTCATCTTCATTCATTCTAAAGCTGCTTTTTTCGATATGCAGGTTGTGGTTCTGCTGGAGCCCATCCCAACTGGCTATGGGCGGGAGGCGGGGTACACCCTGGATAAGACACCAGCTCATAGCGGGGCCACTCAATGAAAGACAACCACTCACGCTCACACTCACACCTACGGTGTAATCAGTTCACCTAAGCTGCATGTTTTGGAGGTGGCAAGAAGCCAAAGAACCCTGAGTGAACCCACTCAGACACGGGGAGTACAGTATATACAAACTCCAGACAGAAACAACTTAAACCAGGAACCTTCTTACTGTGAGGCGACAGCGATACCCGCTGAGCCACCTATGCACCCCAACTTATGTTGGAGTCAAAAAGGTACTGTGAACACCTTTTACTATGTCAAACTTTGTTTAAATCAAACAAACTTGTGATGGAGGGCCTGTAAAAAGGATGAGGACCACACTCATCTTTTCTAGGATTATCAATATGTGAAGCTTTAATGGGATTTCGACACATATACTTGGAATATTGAATATTTATATAGTATTGGATCCATTTATGTCATAAGAACAATCCTTGAGGGAGTTGTGACAAAAATAAACTTTTATTTGTTGAATATTGCTCACTCCGACCTCGAACCTCAAACTACTGCTAACTATGAAGCAATAATGGTAAAACAGGTTACTGAAGGTATATAAACACATTTAAAAAAAATACATGTACAGACAAAATGTGAGTAATGTCTCATTTTGCAAGCATAAGAAGTAGGAGATGATTTAATCTTTGCCTCGCTTTTTCTGTTTATGTTGAGGAGCAACTCCTCTTTATGTTGACACTGATGATACGTTTTTATGCATCTTTACAAGTTCTGCCTTTTTTCTCTATTTTGTGGATTTAAAAAAGACAGGAGTGTCTTATTTAAATGTGTGTAAACATGAACAAACAGTCTGTCAAAAGTATTAACACTTAACAAAACTGCCAGAGCTAGTTTTTGTGAGGATCAGAAGCAATTACGTATTATAAAAAAATTAGCTTGGCTTCACTTAATTTAGCATAGGACAGTTTTACCACTGAAAGCAACTCGACAAACTCTGCCAAGGGTTGACAAAAGCTCACTAATTCAGCCACTATAGCTCAGCTAAATAAAAAATAATTAATATAAAATCAGTTTTTCATTTTGTTGGCTGATCGTTTCTTGGCTGGGTGAAATGACTTCCTGCTGGCTGTTGATTTGTGTCAATACTGCTCACATAAGATATATGAGAGAATGAGTTCATCTCCTAAAATGTTGGAAGCACCTAGAGGTCCATGTCCATGAACCATTATTGCAATCAATGTCTGTGCCTGTCACTGTTTTAACTGTTGCTCGCATTGAAAATCAAGACAAAAAAAAAAAAAGAATCCGGAGAAAGCAGATGAGCTGACAGCTAATTGAGAGACTATTTGTTAAATCTGTCATTTCAAACATGGATGATTGACTGAAAATGTTAATTGGTCTTAAATTAACTTCCAGGATAAATAAATCAGTATCTTAATATAATCTCTAACAGTGATGTAATTTGCGTGTAAACGTGTGCAGGGCATACAATTAAGCTCATTATGTGGTTGAGAAGATATAAATCAATTACTAGATAGAAAAGGGGCATAAAATCCGATTTTTTACGGCAGAGTCACCTTGAGCTTGTCCCAGTTATCTTCATTAAAAAATCAAAATGCCCTTTTAATGTAATTGAGGCTGTTGTTCAGGGTGAGTAAGGTGTTATCTCTGAATCACCGTGTCAGACTATTCCATTACTATTGAGGATGCTGTTACATTTCATAAATCCTACTCCCATAAAAAAATCTTGACACAAGAAAAGAAGCTGAAACACAATGACCCAAAGCGTGACACACGGAGATGCGTTGCTGAATATCCAATCTGAGGTTGCAATTTCAATCAGCGGTGGATATAAATGCATTCCCATTGCAAGGGGAATATGTCAGGTATCAAATTATTCCAGTGATGGCGGGTCATGCCACCAAGATGGTGATAGGCAAAATTTACATGTCTGTGTAACAAGTGTCTCTCCTTCACAGGCTATTACCTTCAGAAGACATGATGCAAAGTAATCATTTGTATCTGAGAAGAAACATTATGATTCAGAGCAGGTTCAAGCAGATGAGAAGGAAGATGACTGAGAAGAAGATGTGGGTAAAAATGTAAACGTATTCACGGCGGCTCGGTGTATCCTGTCACAACCTACAAATAAATAAATAATTTTGTACACAGACTTAGAAATGATTGGATTGAATTACATAGATTTTGGCATGTGCTTGGCTCCAATGTCACCTAGAATAAACAAATTCAGGCTTTACAAGCATGAGAGCTAAATAACATGAACAACATGCAAGGAGATGTGTACTTCAGGAGTTTTTTTATAATCCTGAAGCTCTTTCATCTAGTTTTTGTAGGTGTTAATTGGTTTTAACATCAAGGAGGATGAATGACGCTTCCAAGCAAACATTTAGAGACACAGTGAATCTGTACTGTCGTTTGTGAACTGGTGGTTGTGGAAACGCAATTCATTGACCCCCATGGCTCTCCAGCCTCTTCCTGTGGTGACTGATAGTATTGCAGCACCGGGGAGAATGAACAGCATTAAGGTGTAATGTACATTAAGGTGTAATGTACATAAATCTACGGGACGTTACACTAAATAAGCCTGTAAAATATTTGTCAGGTTTTGTCCAATTGCTGTTATTTCAGTGTCTTCTTCTTCTTTTCCTTTCGGCTTTTCCCTTCAGGGGTCGCCACAGCGAATCAATTTCCTCCATCTAGCCCTGTCCTTTGAATCCTCTTCTCTCACACCAACTACCTTCATGTCTTCCCTCATTACATCCATAAACCTCCTCTTTGGTCTTCCTCTAGGTCTCCTGCCTGGCAGTTCAAAACTCAGCATCCTTCTACCAATATATTCACTATCTCTCCTCTGGACATGTCCAAACCATCTCAGTCTGGCCTCTCTGACTTTATCTCCAAGACCTCTAACATGTGCTGTCCCTCTGATGTACTCATTCCTGATCCTATCTTTCCTGGTCACTCCCAGAGAGAACCTCAGCATCTTCATCTCTGCTACCTCCAGCTCTGTCTCCTGTCTTTTCCTCAGTGACACTGTCTCTAGACCAAACAACATCGCTGGTCTCACCACAGTTTTGTACACCTTTCCCTTCATTTTAGCTGAAACTCTTCTATCACACATCACACCTGACACTTTCCTCCACCCGTTCCATCCTGCCTGGACACGCTTCTTCACCTCTTTTCCACACTCTCCATTGCTCTGGACTGTTGAGCCTAAGTACTTAAAATCCTCCACCTTCTTGATCTCTTCTCCCTCTAATCTCACTCTTCCACTTGGGTCCCTCTCATTCACACACATGTACTCTGTCTTACTGCGGCTAACCTTCATTCCTCTCCTTTCCAGGACAAACCTCCACTTCTCTAGCTTCTCCTCCACCTGTTCCCTGCTCTCACTACAGATCACAATGTCATCTGCAAACATCATAGTCCATGGAGATTCCTGTCTAACCTCGTCTGTCAGCCTGTCCATCACCATAGCAAACAAGAAGGGGCTCAGAGCTGATCCCTGATGCAGTCCCACCTCCACCTTGAACTCCTCTGTCACACCTACAGCACACCTCACCACTGTCTTACAGTCCTCATACATGTCCTGCACCGTTCTAACATACTTCTCTGCCACTCCAGACTTCCTCATACAATACCACAGTTCCTCTCTGGGCACCCTGTCATAAGCTTTCTCCAGATCTACAAAAACACAATGCAGCTCCCTCTGGCCTTCTCTGTACTTCTCTATCAACATCCTCAAAGCAAATACTGCATCTGTAGTACTCTTTTTTGGCATGAAACCATACTGCTGCTCACAAATGTTCACTTCTGCCCTTAGTCTAGCTTCCACTACTCTCTCCCATAACTTCATTGTATGGCTCATCAGCTTTATTCCTCTGTAGTTGCCACAACTCTGCACATCTCCTTTGTTCTTAAAAATGGGCACCAGCACACTTCTCCTCCATTCCTCAGGCATCTTCTCACTATCTAAGATCCTGTTGAACAACCCAGTCAGAAACTCTACTGCCACCTCTCCTAGACACTTCCAAACCTCTACAGGTATATCATCAGGACCGACTGCCTTTCCACTCTTCATCCTCTTCAATGCCCTCCTCACTTCATCCTGACTAATCTTTGCTACATCCTGGTCCACAACAGTCACCTCTTCTAGTCTTTGTTCCCTCTCATTTTCCACGTTCATCAACTCTTCAAAGTACTCTTTCCATCTTCCCATCACACTACTGGCACCTGTCAATAGACTTCCATCCCTATCCTTAATCACCCTAACCTGCTGCACGTCCTTCCCATCTCTATCTCTCTGTCTTGCCAACCGGTATAGATCAGTCTCTCCCTCCTTACTGTCCAACCTAGCATACAAGTCATCATAAGCTTCTTGTTTGGCCTTTGCTACCTCTACCTTCACCTGACGCTGCATCTCCCTGTACTCCTGTCTACTCTCCTCAGTCCTCTCAGTGTCCCACTTCCTCTTGGCTAACCTCTTTCTCTGTATACACTCCTGTACCTCCTCATTCCACCACCAAGTCTCCTTATCTACTTTCCTTCCAGATGACACACCAAGTACTCTCCTACCTGTCTCCCTGATCACATTAGCTGTAGTTGTCCAGTCATCTGGAAGCACCTCCTGACCACCCAGAGCCTGTCTTAACTCCTTCCTAAAAGTCATGCAACACTCTTCCTTTTTCAGCTTCCACCATTTCGTCTTCTGCTCTGCCTTTGCCCTCTTGATCTTCCTCACTACCAGAGTCATCCTACACACCACCATCCTATGCTGTTTGGCTACACTCTCACCTACCACTACTTTGCAGTCACTGATCTCTTTCAGGTTACACCGTCTACACAAGATGTAGTCTACCTGTGTGCTCCTACCGCCACTCTTATAGGTCACTCTATGTTCCTGCCTCTTCTGGAAGAAAGTATTCACTACAGCCATTTCCATCCTTTTTGCAAAGTCAACTACCATCTGTCCTTCTGCGTTCCTCTCCTGGATACCAAACCTGCCCATCACCTCCTCATCACCTCTGTTTCCTGCACCAACATGTCCATTGAAGTCTGCTCCAATGACAACTCTCTCACTTCTAGGCATGCTCTGCATCACTTCATCAAAGTCCGACCAGAATTTCTCCTTCTCCTCCAGCTCACATCCTACCTGTGGAGCATACCCGCTAACAACATTGAACATCACACCTTCTATTTCTAGCTTCAGACTCATCACTCTATCTGACACTCTTTTTACCTCCAGGACATTCCTAACAAACTCCTCCTTCAAGATAACTCCGACTCCATTTCTCTTCCCATCTACACCATGATAGAACAACTTGAACCCTGCTCCTAAACTTCGAGCCTTGCTACCTTTCCACCTGGTCTCCTGGACACACAGTATGTCTACCTTCCTCCTCTGCATCATGTCAACCAACTCTCTACCTTTTCCTGTCATAGTTCCAACATTCAACGTCCCTACTCTCAGTCCTATACTCTTGGTGTTCCTCTTCTCTTTCTTCGTGCGAACGCACTTTCCTCCTCTCCTTCTTCGACCAACAGTAATCCAATTTCCACCGGCGCCCTGTAGGTCAACAGCGCCGATGGCGGTCGTTGTTAACCCGGGCCTCGACCGATCCGGTATGGAAGTCATAGGTTTGATTCGCATATTTGATTTGGCAAAAGTTTTACGCCGGATGCCCTTCCTGACGCAACCCTCTGTATTTATCCGGGCTTGGGACCGGCACAATAAGACACTGGCTTGTGTCCTCTTGCGGCTACATTTGCTGTTATTTCAGTGTAAGCTATGTTTACACACACACACACACGTAAGCACACACACACACATACATACACACATACTGTATAATGCCTTTAGATTCATTCATTGTCTTGAAGATGAGACGAGCGTAATTGTCTCATTTTCTGTCGCTTGTCCGAAGTAGGGTTCACAGGTGTCACTGGTGTCTATTCCAACTGGGTACAGAGTGCACCCCAGATGCCAATTCATCGCAGGGCTACACAAAAGACAGAAAACCACTCATTCCCATGCTCACACCTACGGACAATTTATAGTGTCCAGTTCACCTAAATTGCATGTTTTAGGAGAGGTCAAAACCCAGAGAGAACCCACGCTTACACGGGCAGAACATGCTAAGTCTGCACAGAAGGCCCCTAGTGGAATCGAAACCCTTAAGTAACAATTGAGCCCCGCATAATACAATGTTCCACAAACCCGAACCCTGATTTTGAATAAAGATATGTGTAGGGTGGGGGTTAATTTGTTTATACATGGGACATTTGAAAATAAAGTACAGTATAGCAAAACCAGCAAACCCCATTTCACTGTGTTTGCATGTTTCCACCTACCCTCGGAGTCAAAGTTGTGACATACTGTATGTTTATATTTGAAGACAAGAGCCCAGTGTGCGGTTTCTTTACTGAAAGTCATTAATATTGACTCTCAATATAATAATACAAATCTGATAATGTTTAATGTAATCATTATATTTGTAAATGTAAACAAGCACTAAACAACCAAGCAACAGAAGATTTGAATAAATTCAAATTTGTATGTAAATACAACTTTACATTTATTCAGATTTGAATTTATTCAGATCAGAAATTCATGCATGTGTCTGATGCTCACCTGAGCGTGGAGGGTGGAGGGGAGATGGAGATCTGTGTGCGGTTCTCAGAGACGATGAGGTCCTGCAGGGTTTGGCTCATGCTACGGAGATGTGCCATGGTGCAGCTCCTCAACACGGAGCCCTCCAGCTCCTCAGCCTCTACCTGCTGCTCCTCCTGCTGGATTTCCAGTTCCAGGCGCCGCTTGTGGTCTTGCAGCTCCGACAGCCTCTGCTGTAACTCTGCGATTTCCTCCTGCACAGGTTTCATGAGTTTCATTTCAGATGCATGCTTTACTGTTCAGGCAAATAGATTTGTTTACTCTGTAAAGAATGTTCTTATAGTGGAAGAGATTGTAAACATTTCCCTTCATTTTAATTAAAATAATCAAATAATTCAGACTTAATTTTATAAAACTGTAGCACTTAAATTATCCTAACCTGATTCATGACTTAATTTAAGTACAGAAATGGAAACAGAAACAAATGTCACTCCTGTATTTTAACTACTAGTAATTAAAAAATGGGTCTTTCGTGTCAGTGTCATAGTGCTATATAGTAATAAAATTGCTTGAGTAATACAAAGTACTGGAAACAACCAGTGCAAATCTTCATGGCGTGCTGCGATGTAAACTCACTTCTACCAACGCTTTCTCCTGAACCAGATGAAGCTTCCGATGCAGAGGACCCAGCCTTGAGTCCTGCTGCTCCCCAACATCAGGTTCTGCAACCTCCCTGACAACCAGCCACAAAAACACAATGTCTCAGCCAATGTGGTTTAACATCTATACAATGTATATATACATGTAATCGTTGTCATGAAGATCATGTTTAATAGCACTGGAGGGTTTTTTTTTATCAGCTGCGGTTGTGTAACGGACCTGCATTGCCCAGAGGACGCCCTCTGGAGGACGCTGTGCACCGCCTGACTGAGCCGCTCCAGGAACAGAGCCACACAGGGCTGTCTGGAGGGTAACTCCAGCTTCAGAGCATCTCGCTCTTGGCACAGCTCCTCCAGCTTTTTTCCAAAACGCTCAGCTAAAACACACATACACAGAAAGACATTATAATTAAGAAACAAATGCCAAAAAGACAAACAATGAGGTTCAAGCCAGAAAAAATATGTAGAAACTTTCTTTTACGACAGATCACTCTCACAACTAGACACACAGCGCTTATTATTTCATAATTATTCACTCACTAAATGACCTTTTAACTGGAGGCCATGTAAAGAGGGAACATTTCGGTCAATAAGGAAAATTCTCAGCTGGTTGCAAAGAATTATGATAGTTGAAGCCTAAAGATAATTTAATTTCTTGATCCTCCAGGCTTTAAGGTTTTCTAATTGACTCTCTGTTGGGTTCAGGGTTACATTTAAAACCATTAACTCAAACCTGTTGACTGTTTCTAAGATGTTCAAGCATCCTGCTGAAAGAAACAAGGAATCATTTGTGTGACAGAGGTCTAAAAGAGGCAAACAGGACAGACCTACTGACCCAAATAGTCACTCCGTCCAAATAGTTCAAGGTCTAGAAGACACAGCAGGTGCTGATATTTAATTCTTTCACAAGGCCCATTAAATGGGTCGGAATGGCCTCATTTGAATATAAACTTTTCTCAATATGGCTAGAAAAAATATTTAGGTCAAGCAGAGTAAATAACTGCTGTTACTTCGAATTAGAGTTATGCGTGCACTCGTGTTTTAGGACATGAAATTGTTCTTAGGACAAATTCAAGTCATGAGCCATTCATTATGTTTAACAAACTTTTGTTTATGGTTTCTTCTGGGGACAAACATTTTGTTTTGTTTGTTTTTCAGCTCACTGACCTGATGTTGTGACCACTGATAAAAAAACTTATCAGGAAACCCGGGTTGTGTAAACTCATCTGTTGGAAGTCTTTCAACCCTTGAAGCGGTTCAAAACGTCTACTATTCAAACTTCAATAAACACACACTGTAAGTATTTTTAAATATAAAAGAAATGAAGACTCTTCTGAATCACTTTGAGCAAAAATCCCCAAACTCCCCAGGAAGTCTGATGTGAAATGTGTGTCAAAATCAGTAATCCAGACAGCAGATCAAATTAAAGCATGAACTGGGGTTGTCACATGCTTTTTTAAATGTTCCAAGTATGATCCATAACTAATTCACTAGTCAAGAAATTCAATCAAGGCAACTGAGAAACTCCAATCTCTTGTTTTTTTTTAATATATGAGTGAAATTCCTTAGTTAAGCTATTGATGTAAAAGCTGCTGCAACGTCCTGTCTGCTGCCCTTGTTTACTGTTCATGTCCCATTTCCATAAAATCTAATAATGAGAATGACACTTTAAATGAGGAACACACTAATAAATATTTAGATATGCTCCCTATAATTTATCCAGAGCTACAGTATCTAGATGGCAGAGGCTGAAATGTCTCAAATAACTGTGTAAACTTAGATCACCTGCGTCATAGTCGTCATCCAGAATAGCTTTCTTCTGGAGTCTCTGGAGCTTCAACATCATGGACTCAATCTGAGAGGAAGACACACATGATAAGAAACAGAAGCCATTTCCCAACAGTCCAGAGGGCAATACTCTTTAAACAGTTGCCCCAGCAGGCCTAAATATGTGGATGAAACAACCTTCAGAAACATGACCGGGTGAGCAGAGAACTGGCCGTGTCAAAGTATAACTTACCACTTACACTTAACACCCGAACTGAATCTGTTAAGAAGTTTTTATTTTATAAACATAGAGGATCATATTTATTTCTAACAATATTTCTAACTTTTGCTCCAGAGGACCCAGAAAAATTACTTTCAATCCTTTGAAAATCGCAATCAGAGCACAACCACAAACTCCCCAAGTTAGTTATTAGTTAACAAATTAGTCTCATGGCTTTGACGACACTAACACAGAAACATGGCAGTTGATGATAAATATTTGGTTTAAATATACTTTTTTTTTGCAAGTCTAATTTGTAACGAGATGTTCTTCTTGCATAGTATCACCTATATTAGTTACAAAAGTTAACCTCTGTAACAAAATCAATACTTCAAGTTTTTGGGAACTTCATATTTAGCAATAAGCCAGGGTCAAAATCTTGTTGAGATATAAAACACAAACTCCTCTCTCCCCTGTTGTTTGAATGTTCAGAGCGTTTTTTTTTTCCAGTCATGCTGGAAGAAAGACTTGTATGAGCTTCTGTTCAGTTTCACCATGGAAACGAAAGGAAGCTAATTGTCATATTCAGTCATTATTCACTTTCTTATTTCCTCACAGTATGACTATTGTAATGATCATTTAAAAAAATAAATAAATTTAAAAAAAAAAATATATATATATATACAAATATACTGTATATGTGTGTGTGTATATATATATATATATATATATATATATATATATACACACACACACACACACACACTCACACACACACACACACACACACATATATATATGTATGTGTATATGCGCTAAATCATCATTTAAATAATTTTTGAAGACCAATTCTCTCAAATTATCCTTCTTATAAGGTTTGTTTGCTTTTGGTCAGTTTAACTCTCAACTTCAGGTTTAGATTAATTGAATTTAATTTTAATTGAATTGAATACACTGTTATAATCCCCGAAGGGAAATTAAGAACGCAACTACACTGATTTTATACATGATACGGCTTATTAACTCAATCCCTCTTTTTCATTTTTATCTTTTTGCATCATTTGCATTTATGTTCCACATATTTGACTATTTTACTCCAATATTACTATATAATTTATCTTGATGTTGTGTTGTTGGCTCAAAGACACTTGGTTTTGTGTGCTGTACAGTAAATCATTACTACACCTTTGTAGTTTGCAGCTCCACATTACATATGCTGATATTACAGTGTTATTGACTTCATCTAAGCCTTAGCAGGAATTTGGATTAACTACAATTCCATAATGTCTAATAACGTATTTTATAGAGAGCATGCTGTATTTTGTGCCCAGTCGAAATTCTGGTCATGAAATTGCCTTAAAGTCAGTAAAGGTCACTGTGACTTGAACCAATCACCTTGGTATGAGTGCGGTTGTTCTGGAGACAGTCTTGCAGCACACCCTCGTACTTCTTCACCACGCTGTCCCAGCCCTGGTCCCAAGCAGGCGTCGCGCTCTCGTAGCCAGAGGTGACGGAAGAGGCGGACGCAGTGTCGGAGTCCACAGACAACGAGGAGGTGATCTCTATGTCCTGGGAGTCACAGTCTGGACCGTCAGTCTTTACCTCCCTGCAATCCCACAGACATTCCCTCCAAGTCGCCGGATTCTCTCCATTTGCCTGGCTGTCTGGAGCAGACGATGGATCCGACTGGACGGGAGTTGGCTGCTTTGAGATGTGCTTGATGGACACGGTTACTTGTTTGGTCTGAGATGAACTGGGTGCTTTAGTGGGTTCGTATAGTGGTTCTGGTACCTGGAATGATGTGGTTGTGTCTGTCTGCTGGCATGAGCTAAGAGACTGTTGGATGAAACTGAAGCTAGAGCTAAAGGAGTCCAGTAGTGAGGACTGAGGAGCGGGGTCTGGGCTCAAACTGAGTTCATTCTGTGGCGGAAAACTCTGGGGGCTGGATGGACCATTGATGGCATTGCATTCCACATAAGGAAGAGGATGGTTAATAGGGCAGAAAAAACTCTTACTCTTCCAAGTGCTGCATATGGGTTTCTCAGGCTGCTTATTCCTCAAGGACACTTTCACAGCAGTCGTATGACTCATCCTTTGAGCGCTGGTTGCCTTGGTGATGTCAGTGTGACGTCCAGATTTTCCATTCTTAATGCAACTCCCATCTTCTTCCTCCTCCTCCTCCTGCCCATGAAAAGTGATCTGTAGTCTAGACTGCTCTCCTCTCATGTACCCTGGTCTTCGGTGCAGTCTTTTCCGACCCGAGCTGCCAGCTGTCCCAAACGTTCTGCCACCTGTCAATGTAGAGATTAGCCATTAAGCTGAGCAACACAGTCATGAGGAGGATAAAGGGTGAGCACATAGGATTAACAGTGCCCATAAGGAAGAAGATAAGTCGAATGTGCCAAAAACACAGGAATGTCACACGTCATGTTGTTAATCACACAAAAAAAAGCAGCTTTCCCACAGTCGCTACTGCTAGCATCGCTAACTAGGACAGCTGTGTGAACCGCGCTCCAGCTGCTGTGGAATACCAGAGCAACAAAGTCATTTTCAGCTAGACACACCTCTCCATGGAAGAGCGGAGGACAGAAAAAACACTTCCTGAAGTTACATTTGAATTTACATCGAGAAGCCCTGACATGTTTCCCAAAGCCACGGGCTCTAAAATCACATGACCTCCAACCCTTTGAGGAAACATGGATCTCTTGCACCTGACAATAAAATAATTCAGCTGCTAGTTGATGACTTTTCTCACATGTTAGTTTTTCTTTGCAGTTTTCTAAAAGCCGTCTTATATTCCTTGAAACCAGTTCGAGGAGAGCAGTGAGATACCGGAAGAAGAGGACTGTCAACGGCTGTAAAAATTCATAAGATGGAAGATACTAAAAGGCTGTCAAGACACGTTGAAACTACAGATAGAAGTAGTCAGGTTATTGATCATCTTTGTCTATATGGATGTTTTCATGAGGTGTTAGTTTGTTGGACTGTTTGTTAGTAAGATTACAAAGAAAAAGCACATCAAAGTGTGGGATCTTCATACAGAGGCCAGGAATTTTTTTTCTCACATTCTTTAACATTGCTAGATATGGTGTTCAACCACATTTTCCACAATTATTAAAAACTACAGTTTCCACAAACCCTTGTTTAGTGGGTGATCAGCCAGGCAACATAAACACTATCTACTGAGCTCCAGTATGTGAAGACCCCAGAACCAACAACTGTCCACAGTCTTTTCTATCAAAAGAGATAAAAATATCTGAGTCCAGATGCAGACACAGAATTTTTCTGGGGTTTGTTGTACATTTAAAAAAAAAATGCAGTTGACTAGTATTCATGAGTATGCATTATTTACTGTGGATTACAACAAAAAGTATTACAGATTTCTCTGGAATGTTCAGCATTTGCCAAAGCTTTCTCGACATCTGCTGCTAGTAATGTCACATTCATCAAATATATAACATAATATAGATGCGCATTGATTTGTGCAGTTTTGGGAGACATACTGTATTTGTGACAAGTAAATCAGAAGAGTGTCAGTGTAAACATAATAGAAAAGCCGTTTAGCTTCATGGTGATGTTAATACTTTTCACAGTTTTCTCTTTGACTGAGAAGACACAGCCTTTATTCCCAGTAAAAATGACTGAGCAATGGTGGACATGATTTGGTGTGAAGGACAGAAGAGGTGTGAGGTCAGATAAACACCTGCTTCAACATTGTGTGTTTTATAATGTGTAGGATTCAGAGAAAGGCTGATGTATTGGGAATCAACAGGCGCTTTGTGTACAGCTGTGGTACTCACTTTCTCTTCCCACTCACACACAACCAACTGATATGTAGATGTCTGAACTGTAAACAGTGAAAGCATTCATGCTATTATCACTACAAACCCCCACTACACGCTTTAAAAGGTTTCATAACAACACTGTCTCAGATTACTATCAAAAGAGTGCATTATAATCAGCCAGTAGAACGTATTTGTACAATTCCAGTGTTTTTACGCAGATTGCAGTGAATAAAAAACAAACCGAGACACTGGCCTGAAACCACAGCTGCCTGCTTAATCCCCTGTGACCTGCAGTGATGTCACTCCTAAACCATCCCATGTGACTGGAGAGGGAGAGTGGGGATGTTAGGCAGACAGGAAGTCAAGATTTGTAGGAGAGTATCATGGGGGTGTCCCCATTGTGCCCAGACTGAGTGTATAGCCAAAGACACTCTTCAACAGGAGCCTTTTGTCCATTGAGATCGTCACACTGAAGCTCAGTTTACACACAGCTCCATTAGTGTTTCTCTGCAGATGTGACCACTGCTCCATGACCAAATTAAGAAACCCAAAACACAGAGTAGGTAATAAACACAATCAGCCACCAGATGGCATGATAGAGATATAAAATAGAGCTCCTAAAAGAGCTCGAAGCTCAGCAGCTGAGAGGGAAGGACCTGGTGACCGTCAGTGTTACAGTGGTGTAAAGACGGCTCCTCTCTGAACAGGGGAAGGAAATGCCTCAGGGCCCATTGTGTGTGTGTGTGTGTGTGTGTGTGTGTGTGTGTGTGTGTGTGTGTGTGTGTGTGTGTGTGTGTGTGTGTGTGTGTGTGTGTGTGTGTGTGTGTGTGTGTGTGTGTGTGTGTGTGTGTGTGTGTGTGTGTGTGTGTGTGTGTGTGTGTGTGTTATATCATTTGATGTTTCCTGCTAGGTTATGTGTTTGAAATGTTTTACCACCTAAATCTGGGATAAAACAGTAACTTCCAAAGAGAAGCGTGTTTCCTCAACTCAGCACAAATTCTGGGAATCCTCTCAGGTGAGATTATTTACCTTTGCAGACCAAAGAGGCCCTCAGATCTCTCACATTAATGCTATGTCCCATTGATTGTTTAAAGTGCTTCAACCAGAGAATGAAGGAATGCAGAGGATCTCATAAAAACACACAGAAGTGAGGAAAAAGCTCAGTACCCTGACACGTACACACACACACAACAGATCTCCATGTCAGCAGCCTCTTGAGAAGCAGCACCACTGGGCACATGTGTGACACGTTATTACTTGTGACCAACGATAGCTGGAAAAAGAGAAGTGAAAGTCAGTGATGACATCTATCTATCTATCTATCTATCTATCTATCTATCTATCTATCTATCTATCTATCTATCTATCTATCTATCTATCTATCTATCTATCTATCGTCTGACACGACAAAAACTTCTACAAATCATTCAATCTACTCATAATACAGTTAAATACTAACAACTAAACTGTTTCTAAAATGATTTCTGCTGAATGGTCACTTTAGACACACCGTCTCTTGTCTGTCTAGTCTCTCTCTGTTCTCGTTCTATAACACAAACTGTTGATCTTTTGCTCTATAGAGTAATTTCATAGCAAAACATGACATGTCCAGCTCACTTGAGGCAAATCATGCCTCTCTAAGACTGAACTGTCAAACACTTCCATCAAGGCATCACCAGTGGAAGACTCAGGCTGTCTGTAATTCATTTCACAAATGCTACTTCAGGTTTTATATCATGTCACTCAAGTATTAACTATTACACATGGATTACAGTTTAACAACATGCAGAATCATGAATGACAGTAATTTAGGAAGAAAAAACTAGGCCAGCCTAGAAGCCAGCATTTCACATTCACTCATTACATGTCATTACACAGCATCCTGGGGAAAGGACATCTGAATATGATTCTGCACTATGCTGCATAGTGGTACTATCCTTTACCACGTTGCACTTTTGACATTATCAACCTACCAACAGTTTTCTGTGCCAAATGCTACTTGTTTACCACGTGGATTGGATCCCATGCCAGCAAATTTTTGTCACTCCTTTGACAAGAATATGTAGTTATAAATAAAATAACTGATTCTTGAAGGAAACTGAAATTTTAGAGTGGGCAAACATGCAAATATAGTTTGTTTAGATTTGAATGTCCAAAGCATTCCACCAGAAACAGAAAAGCTCTGATGACAACGATCTGTAAGACGATCTACTTCAAAACAGACCTTCTCTCTCCAGTCCCACGTTGAAGTTTCATGTCGTCTCGCATTTCAGTCTCTATTTCTAATCTAACGTGAAAACTTAAAACCGGTCCATCTTGTGCAGATGATCCACTTATTTGTCTGGTTCGTATAGGAACGCACCATAAATAGTTGTAAAATATTCTTTACCTTCCGTAACTTCGCAGTGTTGAAGCAGAGAGTTGTTGTGACATTCAACCCCCATCAGTCCAGCGAACATCTTCCCGGTATGGAGTCTCTGGGCGGCCGGACGTCAAATCCTACTTGTCAGATCGTGGTTGTACGTGGAGTTACGTCGACCATGTTTCTGAGGACAAGGCGCCAGCAAACGGGACTGATCTCATTTCCGTTGTTAAAACTTGAATCCACAGTGACAGATTTTTCCTCGCCTCGGATTAACGCGTAAAACCGGCTTTTTACATGCGCTCCTTTGTTCGTAAAAACACGTCCCTTCTATTGACGCAGGCGCGCCACATTCTTACGGTACACTGCTCCTCTGCGGAAAACAAGTGGGTCCAGTTACGGATGACCAGAAAATATGTTGTTTTTAAAAAAAATATGTTTCAGGGGGAACTAAATAAAAAATGTTAAGTCACTTGCTGTAATGGGGGAAGCAACAGACTGGTGTCATCCATAAACTGATCTGTAGTCCGTTATTCTCTGCGCCCCTGAGCCGTGCGTCGTGCGTCGAGCTGGAGCTGCTACGTGTTCAGGAATTGGACTCCAACTCTTCCAGACCGCCTCATGAGCAGCAGGCAGCGATGAGAACTGCAGTGAACACATCACCGACTCAACTGCGCCTGTTTTACGAAGCTTTGATATCAGCAGCTGGTTCAGGACTAGAGAAACACGCACGCTGTTTTATACTGCAGGGGACTGTATTTCCACACGAGTAAAGGAAAACTAATCAATGTTGTGTAAAAAAAGTGGACATTTTCCACATTGTTACAAGATGTCTTCTTTTGTACTATTTATTACCACATGTAATTTTAAAATTCACATAACGAGAAATTTTAATGTAATGGGTTTTTTTTCTCACCATATACAATATGATGATGCTGACATGCATTCGAGCAAAATAATGCACGTTTTTACAAGACACTGACTTTCTGACATAATGTTCTGGCGCTATACAAGCATACAGATACGTTTTACACATAAACACTTCTAATGTTTTTACGTTTTACATCTCTATGTTAAAGTGTCACTGCACACAGTTGTATTACACAATTTCAAGACATTGTTATTTTAACAACACATTTTTGTACAATATTATATGACAGTATTTTGTAAATATATGTTTAATTTTTTATTTATATTATTAATTTTTTGTCAAGAGGTTTTCATGCTATATTTGATATTTTCATATTGCAGGATACCAATGTCTGTTGGCAGGACACCAGAATTGCTTTTTATGTTTCATCAAGTCTCACGTTATAACATGATAACAAACATTGCATATCATTCTTTAATCTCTCTGAATCCAAGCAGGAAATTAATTTAGTGTTTCCTGTCCTGGCGTGGCAGTAAGGCATCTGTGGTTCCATCACCTTCAACTTCACTGGAACAGGAAGGAGCCTCCAGGGTCCCCAACGACAATAGGAATTGATTATTAACAATGTTGGAATGTTTGACTTATCATGGGCTTCATGCTTTTTTGATAACAAAATATCTGGTGATGTCAGGGTGCAAAAAATAACGTATAAATTACTTAATCCTTCATCTGGAGGAGTCTGGAAAGCATGGGAATAAAACAACTACTATCATATGAAGGATTCTCTCTCTCTCTCTCTCTCTCTCTCTCTCTCTCTCTCTCTCTCTCTCTCTCTCTCTGTGTGTGTGTGTGTGTGTGTGTGTGTGTGTGTGTGTGTGTGTGTGTGTGTGTGTGTGTGCGTGCGTGCGTGCGTGCGTGCGTGTGAGACTCCATGGGCTGTCATAATTCATTGAAATTTCCCCTACAAGTAAATAAATTTATGAATTGTATAATGAAAATTTGTTAACCTGTTGTCTCCTTTGCAGAGGGCCTGTTTTCAATAAAGTGACTTATGCCAAGTGTAAACTTCTATATTTACTGAGTTTAATACAAAGACAAATACTTGGACACACATGCTACTGGACTGTTGATTCTATATGTCAAAATTTAAAACTAAACTATCATAGACTATGTGTGTAGGTAAAATACTAACATGTTGTTTCTGCATACTTCCAGGCCTTCAGGGCACATCTTAGCATCGATATAAAAGTGGTTCATTGTTCATGGTGTGATGGCATGAATGAGGAGAGACCCCGCATACAGCAGCCCTTTCATCCCTCTGGCCACATTTCCAAAGGTCTTTTCATTCAGCTTTGCTGATCTGTGTGAGCAAGCCTGGGGGGGCTCAGCGCTGTGTGATCATGAGAATAACAACCATTACCAGATCTGGTCAGCATTAACAGCCACTTTGAGCTGCTAACTGTTGTTTTCTATTATTCATGGCATAATTTGAACAATACTTCATATAAACTTGATGAAGTGAATAGTTAAGCTCGAGCAGTAGAAAAAGAGCAATGCAACTGAAAGAGGAACTGGAAGGATGATGATGAGGGCAAAGGAGGAAGAAGTGGAGAAACTAAAATCAACTGATTTCTTGGTTGGAGAGTAACTAGCTACCAAATGATTTAGTAGTTTAACAATAGTTCTACAATCAGAAAAGAGCAAAAAACTGATTGGAGGGAATCAGTTATTGAGAATAATCTGTTACACTGCTCCCTCAGATAGATGAGGTCAAGACACTCGTCACCTGGTGTTCATTCATTTATTCATATGGGTATTAAATAGTTCAGCTGCTTCACCAGTAGATGTCAGGCTTCTACCAGATTCAATAGAATGATCCTGTCGTCTCCTAATACGTTTAGATGACACTGAAATGAACGATCCTGTATTACTTTTTCTACAAACATGAAACATGGGAATTATACTTGATGTTATAAACATTATTAATATTTAGATAATCCTTTATTCGTCCCAAAATGGAGAAATTTACAAAATGTATTATTGTTGTCTTAATTGTTGTTGTTTATTGCAGAATATGTATAATTTTTTATTTATATTGACACATTACACAATTGTGAGTTCCTAATCAATCAAATAAATAAATACATCAAATAAAGGGGGTACAGTGGCAATTATATCCAAAGTTGTACCCTTTAACTTCACTAATTTTTATAAACTCATAAATTCATGTCACAACAACGTTGGGAGAGGCACAGGTGGGGTTAAACATTAAACATTGTCTGAAAATCTGTGTAAGCAAATAGTCGACCAGTTTAATAACATTGTTTCCAGTGTGCAGTAAAAAGGAATTTGAGGTTTTCATCATCTTTCAGAACATATCATCAAACATATGCAGAGAATCTGAACAAATCTGTGCACATATGGCACAAAAATGTAAACACTCAATGTCTATGACCTTTTATTATTCTGACGAATTTGCATTAAAAGCCAATATGATTCTATGATTTACTTAATGGGCTCAGGAACAGTTTGAAAAACTGCTGTGAGTAAACAGTCTTACTTTTGTGACAGACTTTTCTCACAGGTAGTCTGCAGTCTACAGTGCTGCCTATATGGGTCATCTTCATCATCTTCATCCACATCGTGGAACAGAAAATTCAATGTTTCATTTGTTTTAAAGTTTGCATTAAATGTGAATGTTAAACCGTTTGGAATTTAGGCTCATAGGACCTACCATTAACCTAGAAAGGAATTAGGCCTGTTGATTCATTTTTCCATGATTAACCCTTTTTTTTTTTTTTGACAAATCGCACCATAGGTGTAAGTACAGTACGTTTTCCAATACCCCAGAAAGAGGCTTCTAAAATCTTTAAGCCATTGCCATGATTGAACACCGGAAAGTGGATCACTTGAAACCCAAATTAATTTTTAAAATAGAAATATATAAATATATCAAATGTGTTTTTTATGGCAGCGGGCAGTTGTTCATGATTACGAATGTTCATAAGTTGTGTTTTTGTATGTTGAGGACTACCAGTATGTGTTTCATTCATGTAGAAACTGCTGATGCTTAAAGGTACAATCACGTTTAGGAAAAATATGATCACTGGAGTGTTAATGCCCTTAAAACAAAAGGCGGTGTAATGCAATGCTAGAACATGAACCTGTCACTATTTGTGTTATAGAAATCCAATTTAGAACGTCTGCTTGAAAACAGTTTACCAATGGTGAACAATATAGTCTTTAAAAAAAGAAAAAAAGGAAAAAAAATCAACATCTAGTGATGACTTTGGTTCTTGGTGTGTAGTACTGATTCTGACCACTCGATGGCAGACCTAAGTAATATTCCTTTCTTTCCCCGCTCCAAATCAAGAGAATACAATAGGAGGACTTAATTTGAGGATTAAAAACAAAACTGAGAAAATCAAAAAACCAAACGTTGTACTTCTTCATTTCATCCTAAAATTATGTGTGAAGTCTTGTAAGGAAAAGGCAAATCTTTACATTTGACATTAATAAATACCTCCATCATTGACTATAGATTATAAAGCCATTAATCCATGGTTTCTGGCTGCATCAACCATCCATCTGGTGGGGAATAATTACAAGCATTAGGTGAGGCAAAAGTAGCGAGGAGGAGTCAGTTCTCTGCCAAGAATCTGTCCGTGTGCTCCAATTTTTATTAAATTACCTTGGTGGTGGTTTTGACTGTTAAAAGATGGCTGAATGGAGAGGGCAAAGGGCTGGATGCACGTGTGCCAGCAGGCCTACCAGAGAACAGTGACGTTCAATAGACAAAAGTCATGTTTCTCCTCCACACGGCACACGGCGAGCTCTACCTTAGATTATGTGATAGGGAAAAGGAACGGCAGAGAAGAAACAGAATGTTTATTCAAACAAAACAATGGCTGCACTCAAGAGAACATCAACTGTCTGCCTTGAAGTGTGACAGTAAAATATCTGTCAGATCTAAATTACAGAAACGAAAACATTTATCACAATGGAGCAGACCAAATGCAAAAAACACCGTTTAAGACTTAAACCACTCCTTCCTCTGGGTCGATAAGCGTTGTCCTGCTGGAGAACACGTCAGCTAGCATGTGTTTGGGGATCTCCGAGCCACGAACGCGGAGGGTGTAGCAAGCATCCTCCACTTTGCCAAGGCTCTGCCTCAACGTATGCAGCTTCTTGGACACTTCATAGGGGCCTGTGTTACCAATGCTGGAGAAACCTTCATGGATCTGCCGCAGGAACTGACTCAGCTGGAAGGGCGTGTCGATGTCGCCGTTGCCTACGCTGCTGATGCACAGACGCATCAGCTCTCCAGTCAGGTCGGCCACGCCGAGCAGGTAATCTGAAGGTGTCACCTGAAAGGTCAGGACGCCAGGTGGGAGGGCTTCAGCTGAACCCTGAGATGAAAAAATATTCACAAAATATTTTTAGCAAGTTTGGGCAGATTGTTCACACAAGCTGTAGTTCCAGCAAGCAAACAGGCAGGATTTCACACGAGTTAAAATTTACCAGAGAACAGCCACGTTCAATAGACAAAAATTCCTAAATTATGCATTTTCCATTTTGAATTGCAAAAATGTATGAAAACAAAGATTCCTTTTTTAGTATGTACCTTGGGGTCTACCTTCTCCTTCCTTGTGAAAACCAGTCTGGAGTTGATCTCCTCCAGGCTGATCAGGCTGCGGTGGCTGATGTAGTGCATGAAGGACACGGCCTCCACATACTCCTGGATCCCTAATACATGGAATTATATTGAAATGGAAGAGTACAAGAAATCCAGTAGGTCAAGCAGGACTAGAGAATAAAGGGTGCTTTAATTTTCTAAATTTATTTATATTTCTGATTCACCTAAAAATGTTATCTTAAAAGAAAGTTCATCTGTGTGTCAAAGGAGTATCCCACATCCCGTATGCATGAAAACTGCAATGTATCTGCATGTTTCCTGTTTCTATCTACTGACTGGCCAACCACACTGAGAGGAGGCAGAGATGACCCCTCATTTGTTTTCTGGTCCTGTGTAAACAATAACCAAATAATCACAGGATGGAAGACTTTGTGTCTGAAGTCTACTTATGGAGCAGCAACTGAACTTCAAACGGCCTCCTATCTCTACGTAAACTAACCACAGCGGGACACAGAGAGCTGGGAGGAGAACGGTTCATCTTCACTTTGAATGACTTTCCATTTTCTAATCAGATATTTAGTCCAAATAGAGTTTATGAGAGCTGTGGTCAGCAAAGCAGCTGTGTTCACAGTGCTTTCTCCAGCAGTTAAATCAGAGTCACATTTTGATTTACTTTTTATTTTTTCCTTTATTTTGTTATAACTGTAATTTAATATTGTGTAGGTATGTGTATTACACATTGTGTCGTGAACTTTAACCTTCCTTATTCTGTTTTTAGCTCAGTGGTGTGAAACTTTGGGAAGTAGAGTTGGGTATGTGTACGAGCCATTTAAGAGCTATACGTGCCACTTATGCAGAAAAGAAAGTAACTTTTAAATTTCCAGTCACATTATTAGACTCTAATTATTATTAATGTGTTCCCCTAAGAAGTCCTGGTACAGTTTAACATCCACTGGTTGTGGATCTTATGATCAGAGAAAATGAGCAGTTGGATTACGCAGATTTCGACTATGTCAGAGTGTAAAATCATGCTAGCACATTGCACCCTTGGCTCTAGAAAGGGTTTCTAACAGTTGGCGGAGTAGTCCGTTTCTGTTGCGTCATGACAGCAATGTACCAAAACACACTGGAACATATCTCATTTCGATATGGCACCCGGACTGGTAGTGTGAAGATGACACCTTTGTTTATCGAACACGTATAACAGGACTCACAAACCTCAATCACAAACTTTTGTTAATTTACTGATAATAAATATTTGGAGACTTTAAGTTAACACTTGCATTGTAAAGCCCTTCAACTTAAATGCTTACTTGAGGGATTACATCCTATTCTAATGGCAGAGATACTAATGATCGTGGATTTTATGTCTCGTCTTTATTTGGTGTAATCTTCACAAGCTGTATAAACACTGCTGACATCCAAACATTGCCAGTTGTGTTGACATTGAACAGGACACAATCTGAGGCGACAGGATATGTAATGAAGGTTATGCAGGCTTTGAGGCAGGCAGGTGGAGTTCAGTTCCTGAGTTTACTGCCAAGAAGTGTTTGTATTATGACTTTGAAGCAACTGTCAGCTGTTATCATTTAGACTCTCATAGTAACAAAATATTTCTGGATGCGGTAAATGTGATAAAAAAGAAAAACAATAACTCAAAAGGAAAAACAGCAATGAAAGATGAGTGCAAAAGTTCAAAAAGTTTTGGTGATTTTGATGAGAATTCAATAAATATATCTGAATATCCAGATTATATACTGATTTATTGAGCTTAATGTTTGGATGTTTGGTCATAGATAACTTTCCCTTAGGAGAACTGCAGAAAACATCCCCATACACCTTTGTTTGTGCCATCGCATAGGGCTAAACTGCAAATCACAGAGAAGCTCCATCCTGAATTCAGCAGCGATGACGTTCAGATTCAGTCCTCAATATCTTAAAAGATCTTGAAAAGATCTTAATATCTTAAAACCACATTACTCATGGCTGGTGCTTCACGTCCACCCAAGATTATCTGCAGACTCTGGGCAGTGAGGCTAGACTCAATCTAATAAAGATGATAAAAATGGGAAAAGAATGGAGCGTCTAATTGGTGGGAACTGCCACTGGTCACGTCTGAGGATGCAGCAGTGATTCCTGAGTGACCATAATCTAAAACGACTTCCCTAGCTCCCAGATAACAGCTCACCCTCACTACCAGTAATGCCCTTCTTAGACCTCTGCAGACATTTTGGCTACTCTGACAGAAACTGATAGTAATGAGACAGTTTTATCAGGGGGTGTGTCAATCGTATGCCTGCATCAAAGTCCCACTTACAGTATTACTGTAGTCAGTCTTCAGTGAAAGGAAAGTAAAATTTGGCGATTGAGGTGACAGCCGCACAAAAAGTATTTTCTCTTCTCCATTATAAAACTTCAAACTCAGATCCTGCTGGTCTGTGTGCCTGTTAGTATAATGTTGACATCAACAATTCTCTCTGCCATGGAAGTGATGCTTTATTTCCAGTCACTCAATCAGTCAGTCAAACAATTTTGAAGAGGTGGAATGAAGACAGGGTGAGCAGATCTTGAGATGGATCTAGAAATAATGCAGTTTTTCTACTTTCTCGACTTGTCAATTCTTCAAGAAATACAAAATAAAATTAGTAACACAAACGTTTTGATATCATTTTAATGATTTTACATTTAAACTGTGAAAATTACAGCCTGGGTAAATGTGTGTACTGCACCAGGGCTGCAAATTATTTCCTGGATCTGAAACTTTATCCTGGTACGATCAAGATCTAATCAACACTTACCCTTAAGAAGGTCACCTCTCTACTCAAACGCATCTGAAATACCAAACGATCATTCTTGATAAAATGTAAGGAAGTCACCAAAGTGAAAAATATTCGTCTGGATGGCAATGTAAATGTAAAGACACCTACTCTATCTGACACATGGACCTAATTATCTGGTAGTGTATGGTATTAGCATGCTATTTAAAAAACAAAGAACAATATGAACTGTTTCTTATCTGATCAAACCTGATCAGACATAGAATTTCAACATTCATTCATTGTCAACCGCTTCAACTGCTGTGGTGGGTCGCAGGGGTCTTAAGCCCTGTGACTCACCACAGC
Source organism: Antennarius striatus (assembly GCF_040054535.1). NCBI lineage: Eukaryota > Metazoa > Chordata > Actinopteri > Lophiiformes > Antennariidae > Antennarius > Antennarius striatus. The sequence goes on along the minus strand of NC_090786.1, from coordinate 17,948,647 downwards.
ACGCCCTCAGCTGACTGAGGGCGTGAGGCGGGAGAAACCTTGGGCGTGACGCCAGTGCATCGCGGAGCCACACAGAGGCACACAGGCAACCGTGCACACACTTGGGCAATTTACAAGCAATTTTGAATGGCCAATTAACCTCAAGTGCATGTTTTTGGAGGTGGGAGGAAGCCGCAGAACCCGGAGAGAACCCACACAAACATGGGGAGAACATGCAAACTCCGCACAGAGCAGGATGCTACCCACTGCGCCACCGTGCCGCCCAGAATTTCACCATAACATTAATATACTAAACAATGATAACAGAGTTAGGGGACTCTTCCTGGGTCATGACGTTGGTTTACCACACTTTCTCTGATATTAGGAATAAGATTTATTTTTAGACAAGCTCATACTAACAAGTCTATGGAATTTTGATGGAACTTAATTGCATTTTACAAATTTCTTTAAAATTAAATTTAAAAGTGCTTCTACGTAAACTGATACCGTTTCTTGTATTGAAGATTAAAGCAACATCTCAACTTTCTGTGGAATGACACTTCTATTTGTTCTCAATACAGAAGGAGGGAAGAAATGAATTGTCCTAAAAGCATAAAATCAGAACTCCAACTTAAAATCTCTTGTGAAAATAAACCTTGTGGAAGAACTGCTGTGGTGCTGAGTTAAACCAAAGCCTTGGTTTAACAGATGCAGTTAATAAAATAAAAAAAGGAATAACAGTTATATAATACACTTTTTTTTTAAGAGTAGAAGTGTTGTTCTTTGCTAAACTCTACTGATCATGGATGATCTTATAGTGTCACTGCTGACTGTTTTTTCACCCCAAAAAATCTTTACAGAAAATGTTTTTCTCTGAATCTCAATCTATACAGGACTTTAAAAAATTAATTATGCAGCCACAGTTTATGTACTGGCATGTTTAGTGTCTTTCACCATAAAGATCAAAACACTCACCCGGGGTGAAGGCCCTGTGAAACTGATAGATGTCCTCTCCTCTAAGCTCCTCAGCAATCTGACCGATTTTCTGCCGGACTCCATCCAGTTTTATTTCTGCTTCACTGAGAACATCCTCTGCATCTGGTACACTGTCAACCCAGACAAAACCCACAGGGCTGAAGTAAATGATGGAAGGGCTTTAAATTAGGTTTAAATATTTCATTTCAATCTGTGTGGATAGTCAATACAGTATATACAGTATACCAACAAATAGAGAACTGAAACTGGCAACCAAGGGAGGAAGATTTGAAAAGATCGCACTAAATCATCAATTCAATGCGAACATGATGATGAAGTTGGTTCATTGATAAAGAATTAATTTGTCTCCACAAGTTACATAACTGAAGTGATTTCAATACCACAACTCATTAATCTGCAGAAACAAGTGAGGAAATATGTGAGTCGTTCCAGACTATGCCCTTCTATGGTAGGATATACCTTGTTACTCTGTGTAAGAGAAAAATGGTCCTCTTGCTCTCGATGGTGATGTCTCGACTGATCTTGACGAGACGTTCATATTTGTCGTGCTTGGTGTCAAGCTCTTGCTGGAAAACTGCATCGGCAGGAGAAAATAGATTTGAAACATATCTAAACGATAATGTACCGACTATACCAACTACATGGGTAAAATGCTGTGAATTTGCCACTGATGGAGTTACCTTTAAAAGCACAGATTACAGATGAAGATGGGGCGCTACTCATTTCGCAGTCCTTCACAGCATCAGCATTTTTCCAGGAACTTCCTTCACCTGATGCAAGACAAAGTCAGATGATTACTAAGTTTATGTTCAAAAACAATGATGCCGGTGAACATTGGCTCAGCTGTTCTCCTGGGTGTCACCAGGCTTATTTTTATTTGAAGGGGAAACTTCAAAAATGACAATGAAATGTCTGCGTTCCAAACAGTGGATGTACAGGTTGAAGAACGTGATTGTTTGTGCTGCTTCATGGACAAACAAAAAACACAAGCTAGTCACCGTGGCCTCAGCTGAACCGATAAATTTTACTTTACTTAGCCTATCTTTTCTTCATTATCAAAGACTGCAAAAAACTATTCTGATAAACCTTTTGAATGACGCGACTCCGGCAAGTTGGCTCTAGTGCGCTATCAGCGATGTGAGGGCTACACCACATCACCGGAGAATTTACTACGGAATGGATTTAAACCAAAGAGACTAGGCCATGACAAATTCTGAGAAATAACTAATTTTGAAAAGCAAAAAAGCAAACTAAAAAAACTCAATACATATAATGAACTAAAACCCATTAAAAGATTTTAAAAGGCGAATCTTCCAGCCTGACGCGCTAAAGCACCGCTTGATGAATGTACCCGTTGTGTTTTTGGCTAACTACGACCCTGACTTCAGTCGTTAACTACAACGTAGCTAGGATATGCTATTGTAACCACAACAACCAATAAAACAAGTTAAACCTATTATTATTTTAAAAAGAAGATGCGGACTTACGGTCTCGCTGATTCATGCCCCCACTGTTGCCTTTAAATAAAAATTAAATTGTCAGGTTTTGACAGGAAAACTTGAACAATGACGTCTGTCCGTGACGATCAAATGTCATGAGGCAGCTATGAGAAAATATCGGGTTCACCAGACAAAATAACACCGTCTACACATAAAAATAACATTTCAGAGCAATAACAGGTCTTACTCAAGTCTAAATAGTCCACGATGGTGAAGTCATTGTCAATTTATTTTTAAAAAACAGGCATCCCGGTGACCCTCAATGTTTGGTGGCTTTCGCGCTATGTACGTGCGTAACCGGAAGTGAATTGTGGGAGATGTAGTATTTTGTCATGTTATTTATTTTGATGCAGTTTATTCCCAAATTACTTACGTTATGTTTGCTTCTTTTTTCGTGTTTAATTCATTGAGACTGTTAAGTTACTGTTAAGACTATGTTAAGTTACAGCTAGACGAAGCTGTCATGAGCCCTCACTTCTGATCAAAAAACTATTCTGTCTTCTGTTTACATAAAAATCCAGCCTGTGCAACCACCCAGGACTGAGTGCCAGGCTGTCATGTCTCATTTGTTGCTATTAAGGTGTATTCATCGAACCATTTTTAGATCAGATGTCTCGTATCTTTCCAGAAGGCCCTCCTTCGGGGACTTCTACAGACTGTGTACGTGACACATTACCTGATGCGGGCTGGATATGTGTTTTGTCCATACATATAACACGTACTGTCATCAATAACCGTTTATATTCATATACATATATATATATATATATATATATATATATATATATATATATATATATATATATATATATATTCATACTCATATATATATATATATATTCATATATATATACACACATACATATATATGTATATACACACATACTTACATATATATATATATATACACACACCTATATATGTATATATACATATATATATTTATGTATGTATACACACCGATTCACGTATAATCCAATCAAAATACATTACAGTATGCTTACCGATTAATTACACATAAATTTAAACACATTTAATCATACCAACTAACTTTTCCATCAAAATAGCCGCTTTTTTGTATTATTTTGTCGTGAAAGGAATTTCACGCAAAAAAGGCAGGAATGAGGGCAAAAATTACGTCAGCATTGAACGGTGATGCATTTTGTGCTTACATCTGGCAACCTCCTGTTTTCTTTCCAAGCGCCTCTGTTGACGCTGATTTTCAAGTCGTTTCAAACAAGAATAGTTATTAATTTAGATTAGATTTTGTCCTTCGGCTTTTGGAATCGAAACAATTATACAAAAAAGTACAAAATACAACGAACGTTAGGAACTTAGTAAATCCGATGACCCGTGAATGCAACGCCATTGAGGCGGTGCCTCTATGTGACGTCAGAGCAGGCTGGGCTTACAGAGAGGCTGTAACTGGGAGCACACGGAGCGGCGCCATGCACTCTCCTCAGCCCGACAACTAACCAGAAAATATGCGTCCTGACGACATAACCTCCAACGTTCGACCGAGAACACACTGTGTCGTATAATGTCACTCACACAGCATGTAAAAGGGGAGTAAGTCGGGTAAAATGCCGAGGTAATAATTACTACTTTCCTCCGTTGCTCGGTGTAGCGTGGCAGAGCCAGTGGGTCGTTTCCAAAGTTGTCGGTTAGCAGGGCGCGTGCGATGGATCGGATTTAAAGGCGCAGCGCAACCCTCGAAGACCCAACATGGAGAAGCAGCAGAACGATCTCGATGAAGAGCGACAATATTGTGAACTTTGTGGTAAAATGGAGAACCTCCTCAGGTGTGGTAGGTGCCGAAGCTCCTTCTACTGCAGCAAGGAACACCAGAAACAGCACTGGAAGAAACACAAACTAAATTGTAAGGAGGCGGACAAGCAGAGGTTACCAAAACCGGAGCTCGAACCGACTTCACCCGCGGCGGACGACAAGGAACCGGAGAATCGCCAAGAAAACGCGAGCCCCGAGCAGACGGACGATGCATCTTTACCTCAGACCACGAATACAGAGGCAGCCGATGGTGACAATAGAGCAGAAGAGGACTGCTCGGCAGACACCGCCACACCTAATGGAAACACTAGCGCTTCTCCACGAAAACTTGCCATGGAATGCGTAGTCCCGTACATGAGGGAGCATGGCATCTGTGTGGTGGACAACTTTTTAGGAGAAGAAACGGGACTGGGTATTTTGGAGGATGTCAAAGCCCTGCATAAAACGGGCAAGTTCACAGACGGTCAGTTAGTCAGTCAAAAAGGCGACTCCACGAAAGACATCCGTGGCGACAAAATTACGTGGATAGATGGGGGTGAAGCCGGCTGTGAGAAGATCCACTTCCTAATGAGCTGCATGGACGACTTGATTAGACACTGTAACGGTAACCTGGGAAAGTACAAAATAAATGGAAGGACAAAAGTAAGTACTGCAGCATGTGGAAACACACAACACGTCAGTCAGATCATTTACAGTCAGGATCCACACATTTGGGTCTTCTGGATACCCAGCAGGCATGGTGAACACATAGAGGTAGTCTGTGATACATAACCTGTAGATTCGTTAAACAAATCAGTATGTCTACAAATTGTAAATTTGTATAAGAATTGCCAAAGGTTTAAGGAAGTGATGTCACTACACACGCAGTCTTTTGTGGGGTTTTTGCAAAAGTAAACAATAGCACAAGATAAAGTGGTCTGAAGGACAAACAGTTCGGCATGTGTCCAAGCTTAGAAACAGACAGAACCTGCACCTCAACAGACAAGTCATGTCTTTGTGTTGGGTGGATGACCTGAGGTAACTTTGACAATTGTTTTTCGATCAGGTTGAACGCCCCCACCTACTCCCACCCCCCGGGTCGATGTGAGCATTTCAGTCAACATTCACATTTTCAGTAAACTCAAAGTAAGCATACTTCAAGACTATTGAAGGAAAAGTGACGTAATAGGTCAAAATTTAATGTCTTTAGACCTATTCATGTAACTTGGACCTTTATTTCACCTCGTAATTCTGATTCTGTTGAAATAAAGTTGCATCACCAAGTTAGTTTTTCTATAAACAGAATTTGACACGTTGGTAGGACGACTGTACTTTGTCTGTTGGAGTGAAATGCTGCTGTACTGTGAACCATTGGAAATCATTGGTGACACCTTGGTGTGTCTGCAGTGGCCTCTTGAAAGAAGCCATCTTCATCAGTTAATATTAGTGTTTCACCATATTTTAAAGTGATACTCAAATATAATTAAGAAATCCATGACAATCGATAATCAATTATTGATCTGTTTTTTTCCAACTTCAAGTGTTATTAGTTTTTTATGTAATCTGATTACATGTCATCTAAATTACCGAACCGTGAATTATCACAATCATTTTGCATACTGTGGTGATGGAATTTATACATTGCTGCAACCCTTATTATGTAACTTCTACCTATTGCCTCAGTTAATGATCTAGCACAACAAAAACTCGGAATCCCAACTTCAGATGTAAATGTTCAGCTCAGCTATAGTGTAGAGTGTGTACTTGCAGCATGGCACGATGGCCCAGATAGCCACACACTCCATATGTTTATCTGGCAATGTAGTAGTGCTTGGCATGCGCTGCTGTTAAATGCAGACAGAACCAAGAACAACATCCACAATTAAAGCACATTATATTTCTGCTATTCATGGATCTTTCAGTGAAATACAGTAGTAACGGAATGGGTAGGAAGGACCTGCAGCCATACATGGCAGCCACCTGCTCCGTTACGAACTGCTGAATCGTCAGCAGAGAGAGCTTTTCCTTTTGACAGAATTCTGATGTTAAGAGGAAGACCTCTGGGCTTGTACTAGGAGGTAGTATGACTAAGCCACTGTGGCTCAGTGTAAAAGAATTGAGTAAGCCACAAAAAGCCACATTCTGTGTCCAAGACAGCGGATTGCTATAATGGCAAGTAAAACTTACAAGTAAACATTGAGTAATACCAAGAATCAAATTTATTAAAATCAAAGTAAGTTGAAATGTCTTCTAGTCCAAGTAAAACTTACAATTAAAAATTGAGTAATATTTTGAATTGAATGTATCTTCACATAGTAAATGCAAGTTTTCAATTGTTGGAGGGTGTAAAACCATGCTTGTCGTAAGGGGGTATGTGGGGGGGATTTTTTAGAAAATGGGGTTGTTTTCCTGCATTCTGGTGCATTCTGAGGGCAAAATCTTCTGTTCAGTTTCCCCTACAAAAATACATTCACTATGAGAAGATACAGTCATACAAAATATTACTCAATGTTTACTTGTAAATTTTGCTTAGACTAGAATACATTTTAACTTTGACTTAGACACCATTGGTATGCCTTAGTTTTGCTTTTGTTTTTTATTCGATAATGATTTTTCATTTCAATTTAAAAAGGCATATAAAATAGCAAGCGAGGTGAATACACATTTACATGCATCACTGATTATTCCTTCCAATCATAGAGACCAAATGTCTAAGACTACAAAAAAGTATTGATAATATCTTTCATTTACTTTCTGATCGGTCTGTCACCATTCCTACCCCCTCTCATTATTCATCATTTGTTGTTCAATTAGAATCGTAACACGAAATCTACTATAAAACACTCAATTTCCTTTTCTTTCAATCGATCGTCCTCGCCTTGTCATACACCAATTCGCGGGTTTAGCTTGTAAAAAAAGAATCCTGTTTTTTTTAGTGCTGTCAGGCGATTAAAAAAATTAATCTAATTACAGGATTTGTAATTAATCGCGTTTTAATCTCTCACCTGTTAAAGGCCCCCAAATAAAGAATTTGAATTCTAGGACATTACAAAATTGTAGTGCATGACTAATCAATAGAATGCACCAGGAAGAGAAGATTTGAAATCCACATTTTTATTGGTTAAGTGTGCTCTATAAATGAAATTCAAAAGGAAAAAGGCCAAGCACATCAGCCAGGTTCATTTCTCAAAAATGCTATATGAATACAGTTAAATAAAATAAGTAAAATTCAGAAATAAAATAAGGCTGAGTCTCAAATAATAAATAAGCAGACTCTCAATCAAGATGAATACTAAAACTGACTCAATACAGCAATTCAAAATGAATAGTATAACATGCCTCTAAATAAGGCAACTAAATAGCAAGATGCCAACAGGCTTTTCCTTTAAAAGGGTAAGGTTACTTTCAACTGTGTGTCCTTGACATGTTTTGCATTTAAATTATATGTTAGGCTGGAGCTGCTTCGGTGATATGAAAATTCTCTTTTACAAAAGGTACAAATATTATTATTATTATTATAATAATAATGATAATTATGCATTAATAATACTTGGTGATGGTAAGCTACGTGTGTAGCCACAGCTGCCCTGGGGCAGACTGATTGAGGTTTCTACAGCTCAGATTGGCAGAGAAGAATCACTGCGTTTTCATTGATAGTCCTGTCTTTGTTCTTTTTATAAATAAACTTTCCACCCAAAGATCCGAGTGGGCTTGCCCCGCTCTCCTGTGTCGCGTCTATCTCTGTTGTCAGTCACTCTGCTTTCGACTAGTGGGGCAGGTAGGAAGTGACGTCACGCAATGGACCAAATTTAAAATGCTTGCGGATTGACTTGCCACTCGCGATTAATTGCGTTAGTTTTTATAGCGCGTTAATTTGCAGCGTAATTAATGTAATTAACGTGTTAAAGTGACAGCCCTAGTTTTTTTTTTTTTATTGGGTGAGAGGCGGTCATGACACCAGTGCATATTTCATGATCGGGAGCGTTCGGATCACTTCGGCTATTTCCGTCGGCATGCGGAAATAGCAGCATGCTATTGTTTTCTTATGTTATCCTCCGGGATTAATAAAGTATATAAATATCTATCGGTCGGGGATTTTCGCGAGTCCAAAAAAGTTGTAAATTTTAGACTTTTTTCCTAAAAATAAGAATGCCACTGTGGCTACACAAGCCTGGGCTTGCGCTAGCCATTCGCCACTTCACCATAGGTGAAGTAAATACCAGATTGTCTACAAGATTTTTAGACTGTGTAGCCACAGTGGCGTTCTTATTTTTAAGGAAAAAAGGCTAAAACTTACAACTTTTTCGCTCGCTACTGCCGCTAGCTACTGCCACTAGCGAGCAGCGCTAGCACCGCTACTGCTAGCGCCGCTACTGCTAGCGCTGCTAGCGGGCGCCGCTAGCGGAAATAGCGCCGTTATTTTGATTTTATGTTCGATTTTTACAAGCTGAACCCGTGAATTGGTGTACGACAAGGCGAGGACGATCGATCAAAAGAATCCAGTGTTTTATAGTAGAGTTTGTGTTAAAATCCTCATTAATTAACAAATGGTGAAGCACTCCCCACAGACCGATCAGAAGGTACATGAAAGATATTATCAATACTTGTCTTAGACTTTTGTTCTCTATGACCGGCAGGAATAACCAGCGATGCATGTAAATGTGTATTCACTTCGCTTGCTATTTTTATTTATTGAAATGAAAAATCATGTTATTGAATTTTAAAAAAATAAAATAAAATAAACTGGCATACCAATGGTGTTGGTGGTGGTCAAAGTTAAAATGTGTTCTAGTCTCAGTAAAACTTACAAGTAAACATTGAGTAACATTTTGTATGACTATCTTCACAGAGTGAATGCAAGTTTTCAATTGTTGAATATCACATTCACACCTGCATAAAGTAGGATAGAAATACAGATAGTTCAGCTTGAACTGTTGACTTTAGTGTATTTTTGTAGGTAAACTGAACAGAAGATTTTGCCCTCAGAATGTACCAGAATGCAGGAAAACGACGCCATTTTCTAAAAAAAATTCCCGGGGGAGGCCCCCCAGACGCCCCCCACGACGAGCGTCGGTTGTCCGCGCGTTGCACCACTGTCTTGGCCACGCAGTGTGGCTTTTTGTGGCTTGCTCAATTCTTTTACACTGAGCCGCAGTGGCTTAGTCATACTAGCTCCTAGTGCAAGCCCAGCAAGCTAAAAACCTTGTAGCCATATGGAATTTACTTTGCCTATGGTGAAGTGGCGAATGGCTAGCGCAAGCCCAGGACATGCATGTTTCATGGTTAGCAATTTAGGGGAAAGGGAACTGGGCAGGATCTGTTACTGCAAGACAAGACAGGAATGTGATTCAGAGTGGTTCCTCTAAATAAGTGGGCTATTGGTCATTTTTAATTTTCGTCACTCTTCTCTCAATGAAGTTTTTAAAATCAGCCAGTGTCAGGTCAAAGGAATGCCAGCGTTTCGCTGATGCAGGTCTTCAACTGTGTAACTGGTAAATCTGCTTTTAACTATCTGTTTGCCATGACCTTGTGACGTGAGTCTTACCACAGAGAAGCAAAGATACTCTTTTATTTTTTAGCACAAGTCATTTTGTTCATCATACCTAGATAAAAATAATGAGGTCTTTAGAACAGCCCTGTGTTTACAATACACTGATTTTGGAATACTTCACAGTACTATGACTTATTTTTTGTGTGTTTGCCTGTCTAGTTTCTGTTTAATTTCTTTTATCAATTTTATATTTCATTTGGCCTGTGAATTCTGGACATTAGGAATGATGTGTTGGTTGACATGTCTTTATGAAGATGGCTTGAGCCACTGGTTTTATGTTTAAGCCTTTATCATGCTCTGTTATCTTGGTAGTCTTTGACATTTGAGGAAAAGAGCCTACATTGGATCGCAGCCTTTGGTGTCTCAGGGTACATTGTTTTCTGCACTGGCACAAAACTGCTTGTCACCCACTGTTATTTTTAATCTGTTCCTCCTGACCAGTTGAAGCATTTTTATATAAAGGAAACTGTTAGAAAATGGTTGTATTAATACAGTAAACCACTGACTCCGCAGAGCTTGACTTTCTCACCTACTGCCCTAGTTGTCTTGGCAAACTCTCCTGGACTGTGACCAGCGAAAACCAGCATGACTTGCATAAATAGAAGTATCAATGGCTCAAAGGCACAAAGCACAATGTAAGCGCAAAGTTCACATTGAGAAAGAAAGAGTAAAACGATTTTGCCCACATGTTATTTAATGTCATTGTGTTCATTTCCCCTTTTGACTCGATAACATTGTGGGACGTCACAGGCAACAGAATGTGATTTTGTTTCGTTGCAGCTCCAGCATGTTGAAGTGTCACTGATGCCGTTATGTCATTATTAGAGAACAGAAAGAGATTGCAGCAGATCATGATCTTCCTGTCATTGAGTTACTGACCTCTAATGAATGCTATCATGTCCCACAGTTAAAAGGTTACGAAGAAAAGCTGAATTTCAAACCTACAGTTAGTGTTCAAAGCTAATGTTTATAAATTTGTTGGTCATAAAATCTATTAACTGTTTCAAATGCTCATTTGTTTGTAACGCAGTACAGAATTAGCATTGAACTTGTTTACATGAGCATTTGGCCTCTAAAAAAAAGACACGATAGGATTGGGATGTTTCTTTTAGTTTGTGTACCTGTTGTTTATTACATTGTATAGTTGTTAACACCCATCTCCACCAGCTGCTGAGATTAATGCTCTGGCTGTCAAGAAAATCAGCCTAATTCCTTGTTTTAAAACAAAAATGTAGGACATAAGTACTTTTTTCATCAATTTGTTGAACTGTAAACAATAGTGTTTTTTTACATAGTGAATGAGGGGTACACTAGTAAAATGGTAGCTATGGAAGAGAAAAATTGATTTGGGGGCAGCAGTATCTCGGTTCAAGATCAGCATGGACCAAAAAGTAGCTTTAGATGTGCCAGTTCACCTCCTGAGCGCAGGTGTCCTTGAGCAAAGCACTAATCCCCACAGGCTGGGTACTATTTCTACTTACAGGCCGTGTGCGTGCGTGTGCGTGTGTGTGTGTGTGTGTGTGTGTGTGTGTGTGCTCTGACCTGTATATGTGTGGAATATGAAAGAGTGAAAACAGTCATTATTAAAGTATAGAAGGGAAAAAAAGATTTTCTGGAAACTGTTGCAGAATAACGTTGACTGTTGACATAAATCTTGAAGCTCTATACAATAGCTAAACGGGAGGAAGCCACGTGGTCATGTTCCTCTGGGTGTCGGCGCTGACGGTACATTATACTATGTGTGTGAGCTACTCATTCCTTCCACTAACAGTAGCAGCATGCCACCTCCTTCCTGCTTGTTGTTTCACCCATGTGCACTACATGAAATGAAATATTTCAGGGTTTTGTCGTGACAAAATCTCACCCATTATTCATGGTGGTATGTTGGATAACCTGCAGAGGTTTGAGTTTATCTTTCTCTCTGTGTTCATCACTGCGATGTAATGCAGGGTTTAACAAACCCTTTGCAAAAGGGCCAAATTTGATAAAGTGAAGATGCCCAGGAGCCAGTGAACTACTGGCTAACTACTTTTGACTTTTTATTTTATTTTACAATTACAGTGTATATAAAAATACACACTTATAAATTAGATTAGTCACATTTACCTCTTTTTTATTCCAATGGTAATGTAACAGAATAGAAGCCACACAGGCTGACATGAACAACTGTGAAAGAAGAAATTCATATCAGATGTCATTGAACACACTGCATAGAAAACTTAAAATTTCCATGAGTTTGACTGATATCTTTGCTTCATTAACATTTTGGATTAGAGTTACAGAAGTTACAAAGTGATCTTTTGAAGTTTAAAACACGTGAATTTTGCCCTGATCTTGTACAAGATCTTTCCAAGAGCAATAGTTTGGACATATTTCCTCGCAGCAAGGAGACAATCTAATATCATCGTTTTCAATTTAACATTTTGCGTCTTTTAAAAAGGTGTTGGGATTTGGGAGAAACAGGACAGGGGTCTGTGTTTCTTATATGTGTGTGTGTGTATATATTATATATAATAGCGGGAACCCATGGAAATTCCACGATAAAACAATATCAGACTTCCTACCAAACATGAAAAGAAATGTATTGGTATTATAAACCAAGCACCCCTATCACAGAGTTCTCCCACCAGCAGCCAGCTCTTCCCGGTCTGACCAAGAACTGGCGTCGGCGTGTTTGGTGAGGAACGTGAATGAATGAATGAATAAATATATAAACTTTATGACTCATAAAAGAAACAGACAAACAAATATCCAACTGTCGAGCATGGTTATCAATGCTTTGAGCTGTTATACATCAGAGAATAGCAGGTTTTAACTCCGTCCATTCTGTGTGTACATGTACACATGGGTCACACACAATAACGTCACAGCGGTTTTCATCGCAGGGAGACTCCCTCCGGATAGAAAAAGTTTTGGTTACAGCGTCCACACGACAATGCAGACCTGGCATTTTCAAAAAACTTCTCTTTGGCCACCATTTTCGTCCCGGATAACCGCATTGTCAAGTCTCGCTGGCTGATGCCTTATGCCATAGTGTTCACGTGATTCCTTCTAGCAGATGGGCTGTGATTGTTTGGGCGGTAGTGGGTGGAGTAACAATGTGACACCGCAAGGTTTTCAAGTGAGCTTATTCAAATATATAGGTGGGGAGATGTCTAAGTTTTTGACAATGGAACGTCCGACCAATTTCCCAAAAGTACACCGCAGCAACTTTACACACTCTCCTTTACATGTTAAAGGTACATCCCACCAAATGATTTGGTCAACACAAGGTCAGTTTTGTCTAATTGTGTGGGAATATAATTGTTTGATGGAGCAGTGATGTTAAGGTTCATTGTGATGAACTGGTCCTAAACCTAACTGCAGTTCTGTGGAATGGTCACTCCAGATAGATTATTACATGGCTGATTGATTGATTCCAGAGGGAATAGCATCTAAACTGTTGAAGATCATCAAAGAAATGTTCCTAAAGCTGTGCAGCTCATCCAACTGAAGTTTGTATGAGAAAAGAACATTTGTTTGTGAGTGTTGTAGTCAAGTATTACTAGTGTGTGGAATGCCATGGCAACCAGCTCCAGAATTCAACTGTTCTATGGCGTGCTGGATGAGCATCCCTGTGCTTGGTGATGTGGGACGAGATGGCAGAAGAGTTTGTGACTCAGGTGATTGAGCTTTTTGATTAATTTGTTGTCTTTCTTCTCGCATTGATGGAACGTGCCATTCTGGGTGCTGATGCAGCTCAAGTTGAGCACCTTTGGAAGCAGCAGAGTCATTTTAGTCCACGTTGATGTCAACCCTTAGGAACTCATGTGGAATTGTCTACCACAGTAGACTCATTCATTTGACCCATTCATTTTTTCAATTCCCTCTTGAGTTTGTTTTTTTTTTTTTTTTGTTTAATTCATGGTTTTGGAGGAAAGTTCTCTTTTCTACTGACAATAAAGTAGAGGTTGTTGACCAGGAATGCAGTTCAGTTGGCATACAATTACAAAACATGTAGACCAGGGCTGTCAAAGTCAAATACATGGAGGGCCAAAAAAACAAATTTGCTACAAGCCGAGTGCCAGATTGGTTCAATGTTTATTAAAACATATTGAAATGAACATAGCCTATTGAACCAAGAGCTAACACAGTGCGTATTATTTAATGTTTAAATATATCAACATTTTTGTATGTCTGTCACTAACTTCAAGGGGAAACCCTTTCAACAGGCAAACAAAAAAAAGTAAATGTCCTTCAAAAACAAAATTTTCCTTAATATCAAGATAAATGCATACATGAAATTGCATGCATTATGAATTCATTTCAATTTAAAAAGGAATATAAAATATCAAGAGAGATGAATACACATTTACATACATCGCTTGTTATTCCTGCAGGTCATAGGGAACAAAAGTCTAAGACTACAAACAAGTATTGATAATCTTTCATTTACCTTCTGATCGGTCTCTCACCACTCCTATCCCCTCTCAGCATTCACCATTTGTTTATTAATGAGGACTTTAACACAAACTCTACTATAAAACACTGGATTCTTTTGATTTATCGTACTCGCCTTGTCTTACACCAATTCACGGTTTCAGCTTGTAAAAAAATATTATTTTTTCATTGGATGAGGGGAGGTCATGACCTGAGTGCATATTTAATGATCGGGAGTGTTCTGGTCACTTTGGCTATTTCCGTCGGCATGCTTTGGCTCAATTCCGTCGGCATGCGGCAATAGCGGCACTATTTTCGCTAGCGCTGCTCACTAGCGGAAATAGCGAGCGCCGCTAGCGAGCGAAAAAATTGTAAGTTTTAGCCTTTTTTCCATAAAAATAAGAACGCCACTGTCAATAACCTTGTAGCCAATCTGGAATTTAGTTCGCCTATGGCGAAGTGGCGAATGGCTAGCGCAAGCCCAGACGTTCAGGTACGCTCGGCTTCTTTCGGTTTACACCGTAAACTGCACTGTATACTGTTTACCATAAATAAAAAAAGGGTAGAAATAGACAGTGTTTTATTTTAATAAAGGATATCCTATCGAACTTTGAACATGAATGCGCTACGGAGGAAGCATCCTGGGCATTCGAGTTCACTCGGCTCCCGAGTGAGTCGCGTTCAGGTACGCTCGGCTTCTTTCGGTTTGGTCGAGAGCCGAATTTTGGTCGAGTTCAGAGACGTAAAATTCTCTGATTTTCTGGTCGAAAACCAATTTGGTTGAGAACAGAAGCGTTCGAAAACGTTCGAAAATAAAAAAATCAACTCAGTTGTATCCTTTCTTATCTGCAATTTTCCCTGAGTCCATTCAACTGAAATACAGTGCGCCCTCGTGCGTTTGTGAATCAACGCTCGCGACTTGACCTCATCGCGTATTTTTGGTAGGCAGTGACGTGATACCGTATGCACATTCTATTGGCTGGCTGCATCCGGAAGTGTACTCTGTTCTGTGAGACACAAATGTGCTTTAAATAGTTGATAAGAGTATGGAAAAAGGTCATACAAATAGGTGGTTTAATATCAGTTTGGGGAGGGCTCATAAATGTGTAAATTACGGTATCTTCTTCTTCTCCTTTCGGCTTTTCCCGTCAGGGGTCACCACAGCAAATCAGTTGTCTCCATTTAACCCTGTCTTCTGCATCCTCTTCTCTCACACCAACTACCTTCATGTTCTCTTTCACTGTATCCATAAACCTCCTCCTTAAATTATGATAAATAATAAGGTAAATAATTTGTCGCTCTATCGCGGAATTCGTTAATAGTGTGTGGTTCCTTGTTCCTAATGCGTATTAACTGCTAGGAATGAGGTCCTGCTCTGTGCGGAGTTCATATGCTCTCCCCGTAGCTGCGTGGGTTCTCCCCGGGTTCTACAGCTTCTTCCTACCCCCAAAAGCATGCGCTACAGGTTGATTGGCCGGTCCCAAATTGACCGTAGGAGTGAATGTGTGTGTAAGTGATTGTTTGTCTCTATGTGGCTCCGCGGTACACTGGCGTCATGCCCGGAGTGTCCCCCGCCTCACGCCCTGAGACTGCCGGGATAGGCACCGGCTCCCCTGCAACCTGCATAAGCGGATTAAGCGGGTTAAGAAAATGACTGACTGACTGAATGAGGGCACACTGTAAATATAAATAAATACAAAAATCTATGGCACACAGACAAAACAATACTGTACTTCCTTCAGAGAGACATCACGTCTTGTAGAAACAAATGTAAAAATTTAACTGAATTCAAAACTGAAAATACATTACTGCTCTGTGATGATCACTTGTCAGAGGCTGACCCTGATATTTGATGGTGTGTCATCGTTTATACAAGTTCATCAATTTTTGGGGTCTGGCTCTGAGCTGAGGAAACCCTCAGGATTGAGTGAAGGTGTTTATCAGTCAGATGGCTCCTGTGTGATGTTTTGTTCTGACGCAGCATGGATGTGCAGCTGGGGCATTGTATTGGAGAAGAAACGTGCAAACTCAGCAGAAGACACACAGGTTTACCTTTTACCTCTTTGAACATGTACTCTGACTCCCACCTGGCTTGAAACCCTCTGCTCCTAGTGTCCATCTTTCTTTTAGCCATTTTTTAAGGAGGGGAGTAGCTACATGCAACCTCTGTTCTGACTGCTGATAAACAATAAAACCAAAGCCCGCTTGCTGCGCTGCAGTGACTTCTGTTACTTTTGGATTGTGGGGAATGTGGTTTAGGTGCGTGCTAAACACCAGCAGCATGGCCCCGCTGGCCGGTTCTAATAGTAATTAAGAATCATTCGGCGGGCCATAAATAATTTCTCACGGGCCAGATCTCGCCCGTGGGTCTTGACTTTGACATATGTGATGAAGACCATTCAACCCTAACGGGCTTATTCAATATATAGTCATTGTTTGTCTGTGTGAAAAAATTGTCAAGAAGTGGACTGAATGTTTCCTTGAAATGGCGTCATGTAGAATGTGCTGTTAAACTCGAGCCAGGTCAACAACCACATATGACCCACAGAGGTCAGATTGCTTGGTGCCATTGAAACATGTCATGTCCTGACTGAACTAGTTGTACATTTACTAGAGCATCTTTTAAAAAATAAAGCTGTGGTTTTATGTTGTCCAACATGTTGTTCTTGGCTGAACTTGTCACACACATCCAGTTTTACTTTTATTTTTTGAAATTTGAGTTACACTTGTCTTCACCCACGCAATGCCTTAATGCAAAGCTAGCATGTGACGATTTGTCTGTTCCACACAGAGGATTCCTCTGTGTATAATCTTCCTCTGATGTAGAGGGGTTAATTCAAATACACTCTTCAGTTACTGATTTATTGAATTGTTGTAGACAACACACCGAAAACACTACGTTATAGAGAAGATTGCTTTGGTTTTGTAATCAACTGTTTTTGTCTGTGAACTGCAGTAAGTACTGGCTAACATGGAAAGACACTGATCCATCGGTATAAAACATCAACACTATGGACAACAAAATGGCTCTTTAATGTTTGAGTTGGCTGTTGTGTTTCTGGAACTCACCTAACTTAAGTGAAGTTTTCCGTTCATGTGGGATGACTGAAGGCCTCAGTGGCGTCGTTGGGTGATCTCTAATTCTCTCCCGTTCAGTCTTTGCCAATAAATGGCATTCGGCATCCGCTTGTGGCATGTAAATTAACGGCATGGCGAGCAGCATCGACATCCAAATGAGGATCGATATGAAACAATAATTGGCGGAAATGAAGCGAAGCTTAATTAGGGATGAAGGTCAAAGTTAAAGGTGACAAGGAGGAAAACTATCGTGCAGCGTAGGAGTTAAGAGGCTGGGCTGGAGAACGTTCTCTGTTCATTTAGACTGGGATGAATTTAATCAGCGATAAACATCCATGTTCATATTAAGTAGTCAAACTCACCTCGAGTTTTTTATCCACATTTTAAAATACAGAGAAGCCCTAATTTTCATATGAACTTTAGCTTGAAGGTATCTCTGGCTCTGTGACCGAAGGGGATGTCTTTCCTGTTGTGCTTGACTGTGACTGAACCTTTTGATTGTGTGTTTGACACATTCAAAAGGTTCAATTATCGACAGAAAATTTGTTAATGGTAAGGGAGTTGGACCAAAGCCAGACTTTCAGATTCATGTTCAGTTTCAGATTTGTTTTGGTATAAGCCCAACCCAGTATTCTCACAGATGAAGCTGCGCAGGAGTTTCCTGCTGCATGTGAAGTTTCTCCTAAACAGTGCAAGAAAAATGAAGGTAAAAGTCCCAACTGCTGTTTCAGGCTATCTGCACAGCGCAAAGCTGTCTCACCTTCAGTGCTCAGGAAATCTAGACTCCGACACTGCTCCTTGCAGAGGCTGTTTACCCACCTCCTGTCTTGCAGCGTGAGCCGAGCAGTTGAGGCGGGAGGGTTGACATAGCAGAGGATCAGCCAACCTTCCTCACGATCTGCACGTAGCACAACCATTAAAACACTGCTCTGGCTGGAGGGAGGCCAAGAGTCAAAGTTTACAGTAGTTCACTCCTCTCCTCTCCTCCAGTCTTGCCCTTTGATTTCTCCTCCCCATTCTCAATTCTTCTCTCGTCCACACATATGCACACACAAGAATGTCTAATTTGCTGCATTTCACTGACAGGAAGCCCTTTGTCTGTTTTCGGCCCCTCACCCACTTTGAATCTCAAGGGCCTTTTCTTTTGAGACCCACCCTTTTTTAAGAATCGATTAAGTGGTTTGACTGGTCATGCAGGCAAGACTCCGCCACCACTTGTCTTCATGTTGGGTCTGTTTTGTTTTTTGTCTTTGACAGCCTTGATATTGTGCGTTCCTGCGATAACCTGCAACACGAGATGTGCACGCACTGCGCACTGATGCAGACAACTGGTCAGAGGTGCAGGAAAAAAAGATTTTGACGGATGTGCAATCTTTATTATTTATACTTCATTATGGGGTTTTTTCCCTTAAGATTTGCACATGCAGACTGAATGTCATTCATTACATAGCACAATAAACCTCATTCTTAGAGCCCTAAACCTCATTCTATTTGCACTAACATGCATATACAGGGCTGGCTCCTCTGAAGCATCAGAAGTTCTTTGAAAGAGCAGCTCTTATCACTCGTCTCTGATCAGTTGTCTATTTACTGTTAAAACCCTACAGAAACCAACATCATATTGGAGCCCGAGCAAACAGATGAGTTCAGTTACTGTGAGCGTTAATAATAATGTTGCTTTGGTTTAAGTGTGTTGGAGACTTGTGTTTTGTGGTATTGTTGTTCAGACATGGCATGTGAAGTCTGAATCTGCCTTCTGCTTGGTGCACTTCTTTTGTTTGCCTCAGGTCTACCTTCAAGTCAGCTAATGGCAGTTACATGTGTTGTAAGTCTTGGTGGTAATTTGTAGACCCTTACATAGAACCTGTATAGGTCTTATATGTTCTAAATGATAAGCAGCTAAGCAGCTGATTTCAGAAGAGCTGACATCTTTCTTTCGTGGAATTCTCATTTCCAAAGACAACTATTCTCCTCGGCCCTGTCGGCTGGGTGCTAGTCACCGTGTGTGTGTCTGGTTCCACCGGACCTTTCTCAGCTGTACAAGTGTGTTTGGCTTCTGTTTACACCAGCACATTTACAGGAGATTACAAGGGTTCACTGCCAACACCCAAGCAGATCATGCAATTCTAAACACAGCAGGAAAAGGCGAGAGGAAGTTGACAAGCAGCGTGATAGCTCTGGTTTATTTCCTCACAAGTTTCTAGTTTATGATGAGGCAGCGGGGCTGTAAGCAGCCACTGACCCATCAGTTTTGGTGTGAGTGAGGCAACGGTGCTGTGACCTGGTTCTACTGCATTCACATCCAAATATCCCCCCAAAAATTAAAATGAAACCACACACCCACAATACAGACTGCCTCCACAGACAGACGGATCCACATCTGCCAATGCATGATACCACTGCACACAAATTAATGCTACCTTGATTGATTGGGTTGTTTAACAGGGACACAGCAGAATTTTCTTTGAAAAGCAATGTCAGGGAAAGACTTTTCTTCTGAATCATCTCTTACAACACACCAGAGGTGTGTGGCACTTCCGTCTACCTGGTTTGCCTTATTTCTTAGCATTTTCCTGTTTGAATGTTTCTGATTTCAGGATGGCTAATATTAAATATTGATGACCTGGGAATGAAAGCTCTCTGTCTCGCCAACTGAACCAACAAATTCTATATATTATACATTTCATGGGTAAACTGAAGGTTTAGACATGGCGTACATCTAGGTTTTTGTCACAGCCTCTCTGTTTTTACTAATCATGCTTTCTCATCTTGCTATCTTCAGGCAATGGTGGCATGTTACCCTGGAAATGGGACAGGATACGTGCGCCATGTAGACAACCCCAATGGCGATGGACGATGTGTCACGTGCATTTATTACCTTAATAAAGACTGGACTGCTAAGGTACGTGAGAGATGAGAGTAGCAGGTGTTTTTCATTCATGTGAAACGGTTTGAATTTGACATTTATGAACTGTTTATAAACTAACATTCCCTTTCATTTGCATGAGATTACCAACATCTTGCACCAAAACAAACAAGCACTTCATTCGCTCCAAAACATTGGAAAGATAAATCATGCATACCTGTTCTAAAGCCAGGCATTTTAACGCCATGTAAATTTTAAACTGATTTCAAATCTTGCATTTTTTAATAATGAATGAGAGCCTACCTTTTTAATCAATAGTGTGTTTAGTTAAACTGAAAGAGTAAATTAGCGGTGCTTCAATTGGTGTTTAGGATACTTGGCCACACTGAGACCACCTGACCTAAAGCAATGAATATTAAGCAAGAAACAGTTCTGGTGCTGTTTGACCTTCTTTTGATATGATGGACCACTAGTGCTTTTTTGGTTGGGTATGATGAGGTAGGAACAATTACCAGGTATATGAATTCATATCAGATGAATGTAAAGTTTGCAATAAATGTATGAATTCGTGGTATGTATTTTTGGTAAACGGTAATTTTTCCACTGAAATTAGAAATGATGAGTGGACTAATGGCCAGATGATTAGACGCATCTGTCATGGAGGTGTGGACCAGAAGCTTTATTATTGAGACTCCCAGGTGAAACGAGGAGAGAGGAACAAACCAGGTATCATGTAGCGCCACGGGAGAAACCTGAACTTTTGTTCGGTCTCACCAGTAACTTTTGTGTTCCTGGCCAGGACAGTGGATTTTCTGTTGACAACATTTTTGAGGATTATAAGTTTTTTTGTTATTCGTTTTTCCCCACGGATGAACTATCCAGAGATGCGACCATCAGTTGCGTCTCGGAGTGTGGACGTCGTTGTGCGCAGCCGTTGCAGCATAAACTAATTTGAGGGCTGTTTGGGGATTGTAATCTTGTTGAAGAAGAGGAGAATATTGTTTTTGAATTAATTTTGTTTGAATGTTCTAAAATACATTGCGCCGAGAGCGTGTAACGCAGGTGGTGTTTAATATTATTTCCATTGCATCCTTATTTAAGAATTTTGCTTTCATCCAACAAAAGAACCCCTTGTGTGTATTAACGTGACGTCCAAGGTTGAGTTGTTATAGTGATCACCACAAAATCTTAACGTACCAGGTAGTTCTATATCAGTCATTTAACTTTAAATCATGCATTTTAAATCATGCATCATGCATTGCTAAAATTCTGAAATTATCCCTTGAGTAATGTGAGAGTTCCTCAGTTGAAACAACTGAAACACAACAATGTCAGTTCACAGTTCAAATGTTTGATCTTTGTATTCCGTTTCCGCTACTCTATTTCCAGTAACGGAGTAGTTCCTGTGAGTCTCCATGCTGCTTCACACCTCATCAGAGCAGTTTGTGGTAGAGATTTCATGTCATTGAGTGCTTTCCTGCCACTGTCTCCATTTATAATCCCATGAAAGCATAGCGCTGCTTATCCCACACTAGCTACCCATAGGTGAAGAGTGCCACCAAGCTTCCTCCCTCAGTGGGTTCAGGGTTGGGCGGAAGACAAAACTGTGACTACAGTTGTTTGCTGAACAAGTACTGTTCACACAGATCATTACAAGGCATTCTGGTTGTTGATGATCTCGGGGCATTTTTGAGTATTATGTATTTATGAGGGAATATTTATAGCATTAGAACATACCTTTTGTCGAGTAGTTAATATTTATGTTGATGTTAGTTTGAATGTTTTTACCTTAATGGATAATTAGGGTGGCAGTAGGTCAGTCTCAGCTTGGGAATGGGAAGGTGGCCAGTTCAATCCCAGCGTGGACCACAGTAATGGAGTGTGGTCTGGTGTCAGAGGAGTTAATTCACCTCCAGGGCACTGCCGAGGTGCCCCTGAGCAAGGCATTAGACTCCAGAATCTACTTCCATGGCACTGCCAGGTGTGTATATTTACACTCCAGTGTATTTCCTGAAGTATAAGAAGAATTTCCCCTCTGAGGATTAACAAAGTGTAATAAAATCTAAAAAATGGAACACCTACTAGACAAAATTGACTCTTCCGATGGGATCAACCAAAAATGTCTCCTGGATTCAGTGATGCAGAACACTTTAGGTGAAATTCGCTGCTCTTAAAAAAGTAACAATTTCGATTTTTTTTTCTTTTAACTATCAAATTGATAATTAGCTAAGTGATCACGAAGCCTGTGGTGGGATTTCATTGTCAATGAATCACTGGGGTCACTATTTATTGGGTCATTGCTCTTAGGTGCAGCAACATAGTGAAGAAACTGAGCTTCTTTGGTGGAAAATTTTATACTCTAAAGACCAACCTCTAGAATGTAGAATATGATGGGGTATCCTACTGAATATCTCTGTCACTTCACCCAACATCAAAACAAAACTAAGTTAAATCTATAGAAAATAGAAAGAGGAACGTGACAATAAATATTTTCTACAAACCTACAGATTTTTATTTGAAGTGACCTCAGTACGAAAGCAGAGCTGTTCCTCTGCTGTTAATGGTGGCTGACTTACCAGAGTAAGCACAATAACTGCCACGGACAAAGGATATCAATATCAGAGTTCAAACAAACTTTTCTGATAATGTCAGGCATGTGTACAGATGCTAGAAAGTGTAGGCCACACTGTCAATGCTTTAAGTGCTTCAGAGGTAAATGTTGTTCAGCATGTTATGAAGTAACTCACTTCTTACATCTGAGATGGATAAAATGGGTCCAGCACAGCAGAGTAGCAACGCACTTAAAACGGAAAGCATTGACTGTAATGTTAAAAGAAGAATCTTCCGCTTCATTACAGGACTTGAAAATAGACACCAGACTGTGTTCCAGACTTCCTCACATACCTGACCTCCAGGCCTCTCTATGAAAATGAGGTCATTACAGGGAACTGTATGGCTGACTGGCAACCTTCTGTTGTGGGAGGGTGGATGAAATATCATAGAGTTGATCAGTGCTTCGATTGTAAAGTCCAACGTCTTTTACAAACATACTAATCAGTAGGTTTGTAAAAACCTACTGATTTGTAGGTTTTGTACAAATCTACAAATCAGCTGACACACATTTACAATCATACGCTAGACTGCTCCATGATTTCTGTTATGTTCGAGCAGGTGAATTGCACAAGTGGAGCATCCTTGAACATGTGAGTAATTCTACTTTGCTCTCTTATTGGCTGTTCATTAGACATGTGATAGAGCAGTCTTTTATAGAAAGTGGTTGCCTGGCTACCGTGGCTCCATGTCAGAATGACATGTTCAGTAATTACTTATCATTCTATTCTATAGAGTCCTGAAATCAAAGAAATCAGGCCTATTATAAAAATATTTCTATGCTTGACAATCAGTCTAATTTTGTGTTATACTTTGTGGATTCTCAAAAAAAATCATGGATTTTAATGGAGATTTGAGATTCAAAGGTTGATTAACATAATGTCAACTCGGGATTCCAGGTGGAACATATCACCCTTGGACAGAATAGAAACACATTTGAAACAGTTGCAAGGAAAAACCATTACACTTGGGATCTGGATAAAAGGCTGCAGTCAGGAAACGTTTTCTATTTTATCTGGGGTTTTGGACTGTTTTGTCGTACAGTTGTAAATGACTGGATGGATTACGTTGAAACTTGGTGGAAGAGTGAGGAGTATATGAGGAAAGAAGTTATTGATTTGATAAACGTCAAAGTAGGTGATTCCTAATTCTAGGGGTAGACTTTCATTGGTATGGAGTCTTATTTTGGGTGACTACCTCTGTGGACGTGACAGGGTGGAGAAATTGAGCAGTCTTGATGGAGGTTTGCAAGTACTGTGCTGGGCTTGCACTAGGAGGTAGTATGACTAAGCCACTGTGTCTAAGCCACAAAAAGCCACATTCTGTGTCCAAGACAGCGGCTTGCTATAATAGCAAGTAAAACTTACAAGCAAACATTGAGTAATACCCTAAGTGTCTAAGTCAAAGTTAAAATGTCTTCTGGTCTAAAAGGAATTACAATTAAACATTGAGTAATATTTTGAATTGACTGTATCTTCACATAGTGAAGATACAGCCGGGCTCAGCCCGAAAAGGCAACGTGGATTCTTCCCACCCCTGTGGACCCACCACCCGCAGGGCAGACCGATGGGGTCGGGTGCGCTGCCATATGGGTGGCAGTGACGACAGGGGGTCACGACGGACCAGACCCGGGCAGCAGAAGCTGGCTTTTGGGACGTGGAATGTCACCTCACTGGCGAGGAAGGAGCTTGTGTTGGAGGTGGAGCGTTACCAGTTGGATCTGGTGGGGCTTACCTCCACGCATAGCCTCGGTTCTGGATCCAAACTCCTGGATAGGGGTTGGACCTTGTTTTACTCCGGAGTTGCGTCAGGCGTGAGGCGCAGGGCGGGTGTGGGGATACTCAGAAGCCCCCGGCTGAGCGCCGCTGTGTTGGAGCTACCCCGGTGGATGAGAGGGTCGCTTCCCTACGTCTTAAGCTGTGGGGGGGGGGGGGGGGCTCTGACTGTTATTTGTGCATATGCACCAAATATTAGTTCAGAGTATTCGGCCTTCTTGGGGTCCCCAAATGGGGTCCTTGAAGGGATCTCTGCTGGGGACTCCATTGTTCTCCTGGGGGACTTCAATGCACACGTCGGCAATGATGGAGACACTTGGAGGGGTGTGATTGGGAGGAATGGCTTCCCTGATCTAATCCCGAGTGGTGTTATGTTGTTGGAGTTCTGTGTTAGTCACGGATTGTTCATAACTAACACCATATTCGAACACAAGGATGGTCATAAGTGTACCTGGTAGCAGAGCACCCTGGGTCGGAAGTCAATGATTGATCTTGTGATCATATCATCTGACCTTCGACCGTGTGTTTTGGACACTCAAGTGAAGAGAGGGGCAGAGCTGTCAACTGATCACCACCTGGTGGTGAGTTGGGTCCGTTGGCGGAGGAAACCTTTGGATAGACCTGGTAAGCCCAAACGAGTAGTGCGGGTGAACTGGGAACGTCTGGAGGAGGATTCAGTCCATGAGGCCTTCAATTCACACCTCCAAAGGAGCTTCTCGTGCATCCCTGTGGAGGCTGGGGGCATTGAACCTGAATGGTTGATGTTCAAAGCTTCCATTACTGCAGCTGAGAGCTGTGGTCTCAAGGTCTTGGGTTCCTCAAGGGGCGGTAACCCTCGAACACCGTGGTGGACCTCGGTGGTCAGGGAAGCCGTCCAACTGAAGAAGGGGGCCTTCAGGGGCATGTTGTCCCTGGGGACTCCTGAAGCAGTTGCAGGGTACCGACAGGCCAAAAGGACTGCAGCCTCGGCTGTGATGGAGGCAAAACAGAGGATGTGGGAAGAATTCGGAGAGGGCATGGAGAAGGACTATCAGACGGCACCAAAGTTGTTCTGGAGGACTGTCCGACACCTCAGGAGGGGGAAACGGGGGACCATCCAAGCTGTATACAGCAAAGATGGGACACTGTTGACTTCAACTGAGGAGGTTGTCGGTCGGTGGAAGGAACACTTTGAGGAACTCCTGAATCCAACTACCCCAACTGATCCGTCCTCTGTTGAAGAGGCAGAGCTGGAGGATTATGGGGGATCAGAGTCAATCTCTCGAGGCGAAGTCACTGAGGTAGTTAAACAACTTCACGGTGGCAAAGCCCCGGGTGTTGATGAGATTCGCCTGGAAATGCTGGAGGCTCTGGGTGTTGAGGGGCTGTCGTAGATGACACGCCTCTTTAACATTGTGTGGAAGTCTGGGACAGTGCCAAAAGAGTGGCAGACTGGGGTGGTGGTTCCTCTTTTTAAAAAGGGGGACCAGAGGGTGTGTGCCAACTACAGGGGCATCACACTCCTCAGCCTCCCTGGGAAAGTTTACTCTCAGGTGCTGGAAAGGAGGGTCCGGCCTATTGTCGAGCCTCAGATTGTGGAGGAACAATGTTGGTTCCGTCCTGGTCGTGGAACAACGGACCAGCTTTTTACTCTCACAGGGATCCTAGAGGGGGCTTGGGAGTATGCCCATCCAGTCTACATGTGTTTTGTGGACTTGGAGAAGGCGTATGATCGAGTCCCCAGGGATATACTGTGGGAAGTACTGCGGGAGCATGGGGTGAGGGGGCCTTTCCTCAGGGCCATCCAATCCCTGTATGCCCAAAGTGAGAGTTGCATTCGGGTTCTCGGCAGTAAATCGAACTTGTTCCGAGTAGCTGTTGGCCTTCGCCAGGGCTGCGCTTTATCACCAGTTCTGTTAGTGATTTTCATGGACAGGATATCAAGGCGTAGTCGTGGTGAGGAGGCTTTACAGTTTGGTGGCCTGAGGATTGCATCGCTGCTTTTTGCAGATGATGTGGTCATGTTTGCGTCATCAGCCTGTGACCTGCAGCGCTCACTGGTCCGGTTTGCAGCCGAGTGTGAAGCGGCGGGGAGGAGGATTAGCACCTCCAAATCTGAGGCCATGGCCCTCAGCAGGAAACCGGTGGACTGCCTTCTCCAAGTGGGGAATGAGGTCCTTCCACAAGTGAAGGAGTTTAAGTATCTTGGGGTCCTGTTCACGAGTGAGGGAACAGTGGAGCGTGAGATTGGACGGAGAATTGGGGCAGCAGGAGCGGTATTGCAGTCACTTTACCGCACTGTTGTCACAAAGAGGGAGCTAAGCTGAGAGGCAAAGCTCTCCATCTACCGTTCAATCTTCGTTCCTACCCTCACCTATGGTCATGAGCGATGGGTCATGACCGAAAGAACGAGATCGCAGATACAAGCGGCTGAAATGGGCTTTCTCAGAGGATAGCTGCTGTCTCCCTTAGAGATAAGGTGAGAAACACTGCTGTTCGCAAGGGGCTCAGAGTACAGTCGCTGCTCCTTCGCGTGGAAAGGAGTCAGTTGAGGTGGTTTGGGCATCTGGTGCGGATGCCTCCGGGACGCATCCCCAGCACGTCCAGCTGGGAGGAGACCTCGGGGCAGACCCAGGACCAGGTGGAGGGATTATATCTCAACACTGGCCTGGGAACGCCTTGGGATCCCCCAGTCAGAGCTGGTGGATGTGGCTGGGGAAAGGGAAGTTTGGGGCTCCCTGTTGAAGCTGCTGCCCCCGTGACCCGACTACGGATAAGCGGTGGAAGATGGATGGATGGATCAGAGGGCAAAATCTTCTGTTCAGTTTACCTACAAAAATACACTGAAGTCAGTAGTTCAATCTTAACTATCTTTATTTCTATACTACTTTATGCAGGTATAAATGTGAGATTCAATAATTGAAAACTTGCATTCACTATGTGAAGATACAGTCATACAAAATATTGATCACTCAATGCTTACTTGTAAGTTTTACTTGGAGTAGAATACATTTTAACTTTGACATAGACAACACCATTGGTATGCCATAGTTTAGTTGTTGTTTTTTTCTTCGATAATATGATTTTCCATTTCAATTTAAAAAGGCATATAAAATAGCAACCAAGGTGAATACCCATTTACATGCATCGCTGATTATTCCTTCCAGTCATAGAGACCAAATGTCCAAGACTACAAAAAAGTATTGATAATATCTGTCATTTACCTTCTGATCTGATTTTCTTTCAATCGATCGTCCTCGCCTTGTCGTATACCAATTCGCGGGTTTAGCTCGTAAAAAAAGAATCCTGTTATTTTTAGTGCTGTCAGGCGATTAAAAGAATTAATCTAATTAATTACAGCATTTGTAATTAATTAATAGCATTTTAATCTTGTACCTGCTAAAAGCCCCAAAATAAAGAATTGAATTCTAGGACATTACAAAATTGCAGTGCATGACTAATCAATAGAATGCACCAAGAGGAGAAGATTTGAAATCCACATTTTTATTGGTTAAGTGTGCTTTATAAATGAAATTCAAAAGAAAAAAGGCCAAGCACATCAGCAAACCAATTAGGCCAGGTGCATTTCTCAAAAATGCAATACGAATACAGTTAAAATAAGTAAAATTCAGAAATAAAATAAGGCTGAGTCTCAAATAGGCACATAAGCAGATTCTCAATCAAAATGAATACTAAAGCTGACAAAATTCAGCAATTCAAAATGAATAGTATAATATGCCTCTAAATAAGGCAACTAAATAGCAAGATGCCAACAGCCTTTTCCTTTACAAGGGTAAGCTAACGTTCAACTCTGTGTCCTTGACATGTTTTGCATTTAAATGATACGTTAGGCTGGAGCTACTTCGGTGATATGAAAATTCTCTTTTACAAAAGGTACAAATATTATTATTATTATTTATATAATAATAATAATAATGGATTAGATTTGTATAATGCTAATTCTTATAGTGCCTTAATTTGCAGCATAAACAATTGATCTAATTAACACGTTAAAGTGACAGCCCTAGTTTTTTTTTATTGGGCTAGAGACGGTCATGACCGGTGTGCATATTTAATGATCAGGAGCGTTTGGGTCACTTCGGCTATTTCCGTCGGTATACGGAAATAGCAGCATGCTATTGTTTTCTTATGTTATCGCCTGGGGATTTTCGCGAGTCCAAAAAAGTAGTAAGTTTTAGACTTTTTTTTTCCTAAAAATAAGAATGCCACTATGGCTACACAAGCTAAAAACCTTGTAGCCATATGGAATTTACTTTGCCTATGGCGAAGTGGCGATTGGCTAGCGCAAGCCCAGCTGTACTTCATGGAGTATACCATTTCTACCCCTCATGGTCTCACTGGGGCTCTGATGCTTTCATTGTTGGCATTAGCAGTTTGCCTGTACATATTACACCATAGAGACTGAATCTGGTACAGGATGAACTGGAGAATCACCCAGGAACAGGATTCCAAAGAGCGACAAACGATTGGGAGTGAGCATTTGCCCTCTTAGTCGGTTAGGAGGACAACGTCAGCTTTGCTGAGATGGTTTCTGATGTTGAACAAAACCTCTGGATGTGCAAACAAATTATTGCATCAGTTGTGCTTTGAAGAGGCTGGACATTGACATCCTGAGCTGTTGTGGTTCTTGCTAGTGAAATGAAGAGTCATTAGGATCATGGGAAACAGGTCTGTGTACATTTTTGCAGCTACTCTGCCAGTTGCACTTTTACTGTGAACTTAGTATTAGTAAGTATTTTGTTTGTATAAGGTCTAAAATTCTGTTTTTCAGTCTTGTAAAAATAAGAGCAAGGTCCTAGCATGTAATCTCTATATTTTTTGGAGTGATATTTACTTATTACTTAAAGTACTTTCAGATATCAGCACTTAATAGTTCAAGAACTCGGATATATGAAAGTGTTCACTATTTCTCCAACATTTCGGAAAGTGTCTTTGCATCAGTCTGATGAAAAAACAAGCTGATGACCACATGGCATTCATCACATACAGTAATACCATGAGATATGCGTTTAATTACTACCCGCTTCAAAGCGATGATATATTGTAATTGTCAGTGTCCGTGTGTTCGTTCGTCCTTTAGTCTACCAAATATCTTGGCAACCGTTGCAAATAGAAAAATGAAACAAAAAGAACATCGCTCAGGCGGCAAAGAGGATAAAAATGAAATGACCTTGAGAAAACTAGGGCAAAGTCAAATTTTAACTTTTGTACACTCAGGAACCAGATAAGATAGAAAGACGAGGGAGAAGGCCAGTGTGAGTAAGACCATAGATCAAAGCTAGTGCTTTTATTTGCGAAAGTAGGTCAGAGCACTAGCTGTGATCTTTGACCTATGTAAGTAGGTCAAGGTACATTTTTTAATTCATGGTGTTGCGGGATGTTGCAGTCTCTGACTGCCTCGGTTGTAGTTTGTTTTGTAACTGAGTTTGTAAGTAAAAAAACATTTAAATAACTAAATCATTTTGATCTCTTCCAGTCTTGGCCCCAAACGCCCCAAACTTCCTAAGTTATGAAAAATCAAGTCATAAACATGCTAATTTTACCTTTGCATAATAGATAGATAGATATTAACTATATATAAGGTATGTAAACAATTATAAACCGGAAAAGAAACACAAAAGTCACAAGAACACACAAGCTACATATTTACTCCATGATCAAGAATGAGATCCGGTCTCAGGTTATCCATCCACTAACTAGCTGTGGTGTCCCGAAGCACGACTTGTAGGTAGGATTTTTGTGCATATGTCAAAACTATGGACAGCATGATGACTCATATCTCAAAAAATTTGTAATGTCAAGCAACTCACGTCATATTTTTTACGTCCTACAAAATAGTAGAGTACACAATTCCTAATTGTCTATTTTCCCAACTAATCAGAAAAGAAATATTACCTCCAGTATGACACCTGATTTTTTTTTTTGAAATTTAAAAAATAAAAAAAAAATTTTACAATTTACAAGTACAGGTAGTCGTCTACTTACGACCGCGATTGGGTCCGACAGATCGGTCGTAATTCGACTTGGTCGTAAATCGACTCTTAAGTAAAAATTCAATCCAGCATCGCTGGTGCTTGGCTGGGGGTCGTCCGGATCGTCAGCTGGGGCAGCGCGTGGGTTGGTGGGAGCGGGAGACGATCTTTTCATAATCATTGTGAGCTTTGTCTGAATTGTTCGTTTCTTTTTCTCCTCATAAATTTCACGATATGGACGGAAAGCATTGTTTGCCATCCGTTCAATCCTTGCAAATGTTTCTATGTTCTATGTCCATTTCTTCAAAGTGTGCACGGAGTTTATTTAACAGGGAAAAACCTTCTGACAAGCCTTTGGTAGTGAACATTTTTTCTGTTTCCTCCTCTTCTTTCTCTGCTTCTCTTCTCTCTTCTTCTTCCACTCTTTCTTACAGCGCGATCATTCGTGAGTTCTCCAAGGAGAGGTTTTTTGCCAGTTTCACTATTTTCTCCCGAATCTGATCAAATTCTTCGTCACTTTCAAATCCAGCAGAAGAGTTCACGTAACGCTTGACAGTTTTTCCATACGCCATTCATACATTTCTCCGTCACAGCCTCCTAAGCAGCCCAGCCCATCAGTAGTGGGCTGGGCTATTGATCTCGGTGTGACTGAACAGCGTGTGTGCGCCGTGGGGACTGAAGAGAGCGCGGGAGCCTCAGAGCGTGAGTACTGTGGCTGGAGGGAATGCCCGCGTTACCCAGACATTGTGGTCGTAAAGTCGGTCGGTCGTAAGTTGCATAGGTCGTAAGTCGACGACTACCTGTATAAACATTTTTTTATGAGTGTGTATATATATATATATATATATATATATATATTATACACACACACTAATACCTATGTAGGCGTCCACTATTTTTTTGGGGGGGAAAGCCATCAGCAGGCTTGTAGGACTCTTGTGTTGGTTACATCCCGCAAAGCGGTGATGTACTGTATTTGTCAGTGTTTGTCCGTCCGTCCACCAAATATCTTCACACCCGTTGCAGATGGAAAGATGAAACAAAAAGCACATTACTCGGGAGACAAAGAGGATGAAAAGGAGATGAGACCTTGACCTTGAGAAAAGTAGGTCAAGGTCAAATTTCAACTTTTGTACACTTAAGACCAGGATAAGATGGAAAGACAAGGGATAGGCCAGCGTGAGTAAGACCATAGATCAAAGCTAGTGCTTTGATCTATGGTCTAAGATATTTTCTATCCTGATATATTTTTGCACATATCTCAGGAACCAGATAAGATAGAAAGACAAAATAAAAGGCATTATATTCAGGGAGGAAATGGGATGAAAATTAGATTACAACCTTGACAAACTAGGTCAAGGTCACATTTTCACTTTTATACCTTTTTAGGTATATCTATCTATCTATATATAGGTATATCTATGAAACCTCTTGACAAACAGAATGCACCAGTTACATGTTGGATCATGGGTCTTTTATTAAATTACCCTGACCTATGAAAGTAGGTCAGGGTGAAATTTTGAAAGCAGGGGTGTCACGTGTTGTATTAGTCTTTGACTGCCTAGTTTAACTTTGATGTTGTTCTGACATTAAAAATATGTCACCGTCAATATATAAGAATGTGTATCTCATATGCCATTTGAATGCTAAGTAATATTGGTTTGTACAGTATATCAACAATTACTTGGATGCCATTCAGTTGGGTTTAATCACCCCCAAGGCCAAACACTCTCACAGAGTTCACCCTCTCCAGAGAGTCGTTTTGAAAGGTTAAAATGCTTCAACTTCCAATGTTGAGGGAAATTCTTAAAATATGGATCCACCCTTTTTTTCTGCAGCAAAATGTTCTGGTTTACACCACACCCTTAGAGTGTTACAGATATTATTTCAGTGTGCGTGTGTGTTTGTGTTTAATCAGTGAGAAAACTGTGCGAAAAATCCTCTCCTGTCTGTTTCTGTCCCAGTACACAGTACATTCTCTCTCTCCATCCTCCCACCGACTGTTGTGGAGGTCCTTTAATATATAGAATAACGTCTAACATAAATAGCATTATGAACAGTCTGGTTTCACATATCAGAACGTAAAAAGAAATTGAACAGAACATTAAGGGTATTGGTTTTGTCTACAGGACATCTGGTGCACAGCAGTATTCTCAAGTAAAATCTGCTGTGATGACAAAAACCAGTTCCGACTCTAAAAACTGCTGAGGCGGCACATCAGGATGACCGTTCCACTCTAGTGATTTTTTTTTTGTAGAGAGATATGCTTTTCACCATTTTGTGTTCAATTTGAAAAATGTCCAAAGTTAGAGGTTCCCATTTCACATCAGCACATCAAATTGATGAAGGCCAGGAGGTCCTGTTCTCTACGTGTGTGTCATCCAGTGTTCAGTTAACATCAACAGTCACGTCTTGTGTTATCCTCGACCCTTTGTGCTTTATTTAGTTCTACCCCAGTGCCGACATTCCCCTTCAATGTAGACTAAATGCGAACATCTGATTCCTCCAACAAAGGGTCTGAACTTTTTCCCTGCTAGCTTGCGTGTGAAGAGAGAGGCCTATCATATCAGCTGAAGCGGCACGCTTGCACTAATCTGCTTTTTCACTCTCCAGGTCCTTTATCCAGCCACAGCAGTTTTCCTGAGTGTTATTCTTCCTAAACTTTGACAGGAAAGCCGCCCCCTCTCCCACTTCCGATCCCAAGCTTTCTTTCTAATGTTTGGAGTTGGCAAAACGTCCCTTGACAATGTCTTCCTGAAGTAATCAATTAAAAAGCCTCAATACTTGAATATGGATTAACAAGACTGGAATCAAAAGCTATAGATGCGACCACCATAGAGGCTCCACTTCTTCATTCACCTTGAAGCTATTGCTCTGTCCAGATCTCATGTATAACATGGTCGTCCGTCCTTTATCTATTCTTCCAGGAACATGGTGGCCTTCTTCGAATCTTCCCAGATGGAAAGGCCCAGTTTGCTGACATAGAGCCCAAATTTGATCGTCTGCTATTGTTTTGGTCAGACAGACGGAACCCTCATGAAGTTCAGCCGGCCTTTGCCACTAGGTAGGTATCAAACCTCTGTCCACAGCACATGCTCAGGTGACCACATTTAAATTCCATCATTGTTCCGTGGTCTCCACAGGTATGCCATCACAGTGTGGTATTTTGATGCAGATGAGCGAGCCAGAGCTAAAGAAAAGTATTTAACAGGTAAGATCTGAGGTTGAAACTGCAAAGTTGTGCTCCTATCATTCCAGTCCTGCCGTCTGACATGATCTTTTGCATGTTTGTCTTCTTTTCATGCAGGTTCAGGAGATAAAGGAGTAAAGGTTGACCTTAATAAACCATCAGATCTCAGCTAAAAGGAACCTGCACCTCCTTCAGATTGCCATTAAGTGCTATGTTTGATGAAAGTGGCCTCTAGAGAGCATGTGTGTGTTTTTCAGGGTGAAACAGAAGACTTTTTAATGATTGGGTGAAGCATATGGACACAGAACTAATTAATTCAGTGATTTTTATTCAATTTCAGCAAACTGTGGCAATACAGGGGACTTTGAATGTCATGACATTGTACTGAAAGGGAACATGTGGATGTTTGTCCTTTCACCTCTGAAGGATGCAGCAGATGTTTTTAGAGAGAATCTACACCTTTTGCATATTTGTATTTGCAGTTAATTCCTTACAGGTACGGTGTTCTGCATATGTTTAATGTTTTATGCTTTTCACATGGAATCAGCTGTTATAAGCTACTGGATAGCAAAATGTGCTTAAGTTTGAAATAATATGGGGAATGATTTGAATTAAAAAAAACCTTTTTCTGGCGCAATTCATTGGTCTTACTTTTGAACAATTCACGCTCAAAACATTACACAACACGCTTGCTGTTCTGTTTGTGGTCTTCCTCTTCCGTCCCATTTTCAATTTTGTTGATTTAAGAAGAACAAAATCTGACCTCTTACCTACCTCTGCAGCATGCTTGTCTGCACCATACGCTGCCTCACGCTGCCCTCCACTGGCCAACACTCCTAGATAATTTGTTTTCAGATAAATATACTTCCATAAAATAGAAATTATATGATTAAAACTAGGTAAGAAGAAAAACTTCCCAAGAATCTGCAAAGAATCGGTGGTAACTGCTGTGTTGTTTTTGCTGCCTTTATAACTAATTTCTAGAGTACAGCATTTAAACACTAAGCATAAAAAACAAATTGTGGGTGGTACAATCATCTGGTGCATTATTGTTACTTTACAAATTGATTATTCTTCCACACCAGAGTTATGTACTGTTTATTGTCTCCATTAGATGACGATTCCCCCTCCTTGAGTCGTCACCTTATCGTGGTGGAGGGGTTTGTGTGTCCCAATGATCCTAGGAGCTAAGTTGTCTGGGGCTTTGTGCCCCTAGCAGGGTCACCCATGACAAACAGGTCCTAGGTGAGGGACCAGACAAAGGACGACTCACAGACCCCTCATGATGAATAAAAACAATGGACCACGTTTTCCCTTGCCCGGATGCGGGCCACCGGGGCCCCCCTCTGGAGCCAGGCTATTGGCAGACTGGGGTGGTGGTTCCCCTTTTTAAGAAGGGGGACCGGAGGGTGTGTTCCAACTACAAGGGGATCACACTCCTCCAGCATTGCTACCAAATGGTCTGAATTAATCTGGTTGTGTTAAAAGGTGTTTTCATGTGTGTGAAATTCAGATTATCAGAGAAAATAATCTCTGCATCCAGGAATTTTCATTTATTTTACTTTATTAAAGTCACTTGTAATTATGTGATAGTTTTCATGTAAATTTGTTCATGGAATGCTTTTGGATTCAATGACTTTTCAAATGAATGAGTAATCTGGTGAAAAGCAATGATCACAAAGAATGGAAAAGTAAATAGAATAAAATCTGATAAAAATGTGCATTAAAAAAATTTCATAGCTTAATAATACTCACATATTCAACACAAATTGCTTTGTTACTGATCACTGAGTCTTAGAACAATTCACCTCCACAATATCCCTCATCAGGAACAATTACACATCAGATGTTAAAACACAGTCTCCATATTTTATCAAGAAAGTCACAACCTTTTTCTATTTATTCCTAATTTCACACAATTGCTCCATGGATTAACTCCAAAACTTTCATAACCACTGACCACCAGTTTTACACTGACCAGTTTTACAATGCTGTTCTGTGAAACACTAACTTTTGAAGCCTGAGGATTAGCGATACGTCTAGAGAAGGAAGCATGGAGCTGATGCTAGGAAAAACCTACCTACAGTGAAGTGTGGCAGTAGGTCAGTGATGCTCTGTATCGGCTGTATTCACCAGATAGAAACCTGCAGCTTCCAGAGACTGAGATGGATTACATCATATACTGGGAGATCCAAGAGGAAAATGTCTCACCACCTGAGAGGAAGATGATGCTTAGATCTAGATGTTTCTAAAGGGTGATGATCCCAGACAGGCTTGTTTCAGAAGAGGTCCTGGATCATTCTAGAGACCATTAGAGTCACCCAACTAGAATTCCTTAGAAAACTCTGGCAGAGTTTGATGAGGGTGGTCGGAGCACATAAAAAGGAATAGTACCAGAGATGCTTATTATTTAGATGCTGAATCATTTCAAAACTGCAAGACAGTGGAAGTACAAACCTTTTTTTTTTCATAAATATTTGGACACTGAATTGTAAATAGAAAAAAAAATATTCAGTTATTTCTGAATTACCGAAATCCCACACATAATGGAAATAAGCACCAAAGACATTTCAAATGTTGAAATTTAAAAAAATGAAGTTGCTTTAAAGATTAGTTGCTAAAATTAGTTATGTTACAAAGAAGTCGTGTTTTGCAGGGTCATGATGATTACTGTGTTGCATTAATACTAAAATAAGAAAATTTCCCATTCTTATCTGATGTACGATTTCAGGATCTCCTATTGATTATATTTGTTTTATAATGTAACAAACATTTTCCCTGGTGGTGTGTCACCCGGACACAGAGCTGCTGTTGTGTAAGACGGTGCCTTCATTGTCTTACTGAAATAAACAAGACTGAAAGACATTGTTCACAGGGCAGCGTGTCATTCCTACAACAGCAAGTAAATCATTAGTATTAATGGTGCCCTCATATGTGCAGGTTAGCTATGCTGTACACACTAATGCACCCCAAACCACCACAAATGAATGTCATCACAGAAACATCTGTTTCTAATGCAGTGATGTCTTTGGGAGTGAAGATCATGACTCTCCAGTACTTGGCTTTTGCTTTTGTCCCTGGCAGGAATCGATTCTGTAAACGACATGTCCAAATCCTTTGTAATTCTATGCTCAGAAACATTATATACGGGATTGTTGTATTTTGTGTTATCTTTGGAAAAATCTATTGAAGTGTTTCAACATTGTCTGATTGAATTAATGCAAACAGCTGATAAATACGACATTCAGCCAAAAACCACGCATCGTCTAGAACAGAGGTCAAATGACATTTCTACCAACTGTGTATATCGTCTAAGATATGTGCTTTTTTGAAGGCATTTAAACTTTTTTAATATGAATTAAATTAATATATACTATATAGAAACAACATCTGTATGGAAAATACATAAAATAGTAATACAGTACATTTTACAAACATCAGGAAATATATTAGGGAGTATTCAATATAAACTATACAAAGTAAATATTTAAGAGCAGTCAAAATTAGATGAGACATTGAACAAGAAGTGTGCAAAATTAGTGTCCCACTTGTGGACTTTCAGATACTGGCAGAAAAAAAGTCTCTTAACTCTGCTCTACACAAAATAGAAAAGTGAATGTATTGAGTAAAGGGCAGCATTTGGTGCCATGTGCCTCTGTCATAAGGAGAGAGTGCAAAAACTATTGAAAACAATGCTACAGGTCAGCAGGGGGTGCTGTGACCTCCAGTCAGTAATGGCTGAGCTCCTCAGGAGGAGGCGGGAGGTTGTAACTGTCCTCCCCTCCGATGTAGACATTGATGCCGCTGCTTTGGCTCCCCCACTCGTAGCTGTCAGCAGCCAGACTGCAAAAACACACAAACATCCATTTAGCTATTTGTTTGGTCTCTCCCCCTTCAGCCAGACACATGGAAGTGCCAGGACATAACAGCGTTTTCACCTGGCTTGGATGTTATGTGGCATAACGCTCCACGCCAGGTCATCATCGCTGTCATAACGTCGAGGGTTGTCAAAGAAATAAGACTTGCTGGAGAAGACATGGCCAGGGATCCCAGAACAACTCTAGGATCAGCAAACCAGAAAAGGGTTATAGAAACAACCTTATGTAAAATGAATCACTGACTTCATAACCCTCTCTTTCACATTGAAAATTTAATTTTTTAAAATTAATTTTATATACTGAATTAATCCCTGCAGGGAAATTAGTGGCACACAGTATTTAGTACACATGCATATACAGTATATTAGTGTGTTCAGGCCCTGAACACACAAACACACAACAGGGGGCCTGTACGCATGCAAGGGAGGTAGAGTGGTGGGAAGCCCCTTTGTGGAGCGCCCAAATGAGAAGCTTGTAAGGGGTACAGCACCTTGCTCAAGGGCGCCTCGGCAGTGCTCCAAAGGTGAGCTGACACCTCCCACTGTCAACTCACACTCTGGGTGTTTTTGGGCGGGAGCTGGAATCGAACCGCCGATCTTGGAACATTAGACAACCCGCTCTACCGCCCGCTATACCACTGAGCCACTGCCGCCCCGGTCAGACTAATTCTGTTACTCAAATTAAAAAGTATGAAATTACAAAACTGTCCACTGTTCAACAAGAAAATGTTCTCATCACATACCCCTTCAGATTTATCTCGAGAGTCCTGGGAGGATTTCTTAGACCACACGTTGGAAACTGCTGCTTTAAGGTAACTACTGGTTTAAGGTAACTGCTTGCTCACCCTGTCCTGGTTAGGCTGCCGTACTCTAAAGAAAAACACCACAAGGGAAGTAGGGAGCAGCTCCCACACAAATAAGATCACTCCAAAGATGATGTAGCCTGCATCACCCAGGGTTAGCTGTAGATCTGCCTGAAAAGCAAACAAAATTACATTTCATTCACTGGAGACCAAGACTATGTTCATGTATTTCCATCTTTCAGGCAAACTTTTTTTTAAATCCATT